>NW_015552593.1:73081-73717 GCF_001515605.1 Sinocyclocheilus anshuiensis | reverse complement strand
GAGAAAATTAAATTGAAGGTGATAATTGTGTTAAATACATTCTATTATTAATCCCTCATGACATTTAAAATTGAAAATATTTTTTATTTTTTAAAGCTAATAGCAGTTACCATTGCTGGACCTGTTTTGTCCCACGTCTCAAGAATGACTGAGCAGTCAGAAAGAGCTGCAGCATGACATGCTTCTCAAACCATTTTAGAATTGAAGCGATCTGTGATTAAAAATTATGATAAACAAAAGAAACTGTGACCAGTTACAGAACAACACACTTTCCCTTTTACATATTATACGTTTAACCTATAATGTTTGCATCATGCCTACCCTATCACAAAAGAATAAATCAATAAGGGATTAGATCAGTAAGAGTTTTAAGATTATGTCACTAGCGAATCATAATTTTATTTATTTATTTAGTCATTTAGCAGACGTTTTTATCCAAAGCGACTTACAAATGAGGACAATAAAAGCAGTCAAAACTAACAAAAGAGCAACAATATATAAGTGCAAATGACAAGTCTCAGTTAGCCCAACACAGTACACGTAGCATGGTGTATATATAAATATATATATATACAGGTGCATCTCAATAAATTAGAATGTCGTGGAAAAGTTCATTTATTTCAGTAATTCAACTCA
>NW_015552593.1:68458-73070 GCF_001515605.1 Sinocyclocheilus anshuiensis | reverse complement strand
TATACACACACACACACACACACATAATCAGAGAGAGAGAGAGAGAGAGATGGACAGCTGGACGCTTAAATAAATCAGGGGTCTCTTTAAATACTCAACTTGCTCGCTACTAAACCTGGATGTGGGCGTGGCCCGATTCATAACGTCAAGCGTCGGCAAGGCGTGACTAAGCAATTCCAACCACTTCAGCGAAACAAATGGGTATTTCAAACATTTTTGATAACAATGTATGTTCCACGTGCGTGTATACATATATGTAATGGTTAATATCTCATATTAAATGTAAATTAATCAACGGCGCGTAAAAGCGGCCTGCGGCTGATCTGAGTTTGATTGGTTTTGTCTGCAGAAATCATGGCGTCCTGACGGCTTCGGCAGAGTTTTGTTATCCAGTACTGAAGTATGCAGAAATGTGCTAGCCGGTGGGCCTTTACAGCGAGTTTTCTTCCGATTTTATGATACTAACCACTGTTTTCATTCGAACTATTAGGTAAGTGTCAAATATGTGTTTTGTTTTTTGTGTTCGTTCAGCGGCGGCCCGATTCGCTGGCGTCGCGCGCGATAGCATTAGCTCATGACACGATAATGATAATGTTTCAACATATTTTTTGTTTAAATTCTGAAAATGTTTGAGTCTTCAATTTCTCGTTTGTTTTTAATGTAACTCAACAGTAAGTCAATTTAAAACTTAAAGCCCCACGAAAACGCTGAAAGACGACTGGACTGTTTAGATTTAAGTTAGACTTAAACTGAACATACGCATAACTAAATCACTTAAACTAAAGTAACGTGAAATAATCTACAACCTAATCTCAATTTACTTTTAAACTAATCGGTCTAAATGTATACTTCAACCAAGACAATTTCGCTTAAACTGAGACTAAACATGCACTTGAACTAAACCACTAATGCAGCTACATTAGTGGTTTAGTTCAAGTGCAAGTTTAGTCTCAACTGAACTTAAGTTTCAAGTAAGCTAATAGACTAAACGTACACTTAAAGTACAGTTAGGCTAAGGTAATACTTTCAAACTAAATCTAGCACTTCAATTATTTAACGGACTGAGCCTAATTTTAATTAAAGTGTAACATTTTAAACTAAATGACGTTTTAATTCACATTCTGATCTAAATGGTTTCTGTATGTCTGACTGATTGTGAAATCTACTTGACATGTGGAGTGTGTCTGCCCATTGAAATTCCTCCTTATAGGAAGTCATTCATTAAGAGTTTGTTTGATAATGCCTGGCCTCTTAACTTTGTCTTTTGTTTATCCAGACGTATTTCAACTCTGTCCATCAGAATGAGTGATCCGGCTGTAAAGAGGGTAGTGAGTGATATCAATCGCTCTCCAGAAGACAAACGGGAGTATCGAGGACTTGAGTTTACAAATGGGCTGAAAGCCGTTCTCATCAGTGACCCCACCACTGACAAATCATCAGCCGCACTGGATGTCCACATAGGTAAACGGAAAGAGTTTTCTTTACTGTTTGCTCCGTTTTGCATACATCTCTCTACTTGCTGCTTTCTGATCCCTTCTATTTTAATGCAGGTTATTTATTACTAACCTGAAGGACATCTTCATTATTGGCCATCAATAACTACGTTTTAACGGAATTGATTGGGTGGCCTCTGTCTCTCTCTGTAGCTTTCCACTTCACTAAAAGCAACTTTTAATAGTCCAGACCTTGTCGGCATGCCCTTGTCTTGGTTTTGTGTCTTTGTTGCAGAGAGAAACTCAAAGCCCACGAGAGTTTTGAATAATTTTGTTTCTGAACAGACCACTCTGTACAAGTCATTGAAGGCTTCCTTGTGTCACTTTGCATCTTTTCAGCCCTTTATTTAAGAAAAAAATTAACTTTAAACAATTCATTTGAATAACAGCTGGAGCACCACCCAGTGTGTCAGCACAGACTTATGGGGGGGCTTAACTAATGCCCGAAAGTGCAGCTTTCAACAACCCAAACACTTGAGAAAGCAGGAGGTTAAGAAAAAAAAAAAGTCCATTGAATGAAATGTTGAAATGGTGTAAGTAGACATGTGGATTAGATATAAAAATGTCATTGCGTTTCTTTAATGCTCACTTATTACACTTTAAAAGAGCCTTTTGATAATACGACAAGAATCACATTTGAATTCATTTGAGGTTGTTTTTTTGTTTCTTTCTTTTCTAAGGCTTTATTCATGCTGAACACTATTCCAATTAGTTTTCAAATCTAAAAAGGACCAAAGGACCGGCTCAACAAACTGATTCGGTCATTTGAACAGTGACACAATGCTATTAGTGGCCCTTATTAATGAAAAACAAAAATAATTTGTTTATATCATTGATTATTTCAATGTAACAATGTTTTACAGGGGATTTGTGCAAATTTATTCTGCTTGTGTAGCATGAATTTGTTTTTTGAAAATACGTTAATTTTCAACAGTTTGAGTTGAAATACTGATTCTAATTAAAATTGTCCTATTGATTTGAGTAACTTGGTTTTGCAAGCATTTTCTCCAGGATCACTAGAAAGTTACAGGCAGGTGAATTTGATCAAGGTTTGAGTTAAACTCTGCAGGAAAGTGGGCCTTGAGGGCTGTAGTTGAGAACCCTTGCTCCAAAGACTTGGGAGACCCATCTGTCTGACTAATATATTATGGTAGAGCTGGTTGTTTAAGTGTTCTAATGCCTTTAGTACTGTAGCAAACCATGCAGACCTTTGTGTAACTAAGGATTTAAGCATGAGGATCTTGAATATGCCTGAATCTGTCATCCAGTGAAGTCGGCTCGATTTACAAGTTTGTCAAGCACTCGTTTTGTGTCAGAGTGCAAACTGTCAGTATTTTCTTGCGCTACTTAATCCCCTGCTTTTCTTCTCTTACTATCCTGCAGGTTCTTTGTCAGATCCCGAGAACATTTCAGGACTGGCCCACTTCTGTGAGCACATGCTGTTTCTGGGAACCGAGAAGTACCCCAAAGAGAACGAGTACAGCCAGTTTTTGAGCGAGCACGCCGGCAGCTCCAATGCCTTCACCAGTGGAGAGCACACCAATTACTACTTTGATGTATCCCATGAGCATCTACAAGGGGCTTTAGACAGGTAAATGAATCCAAAAAAAGAGCAATTGGTGAATTATTAAAGAGCCATCTGGAATGCTGGTCTGTTTTAGATGCTGAAGAGTGACGTGTGCACTGTTTGAACTTATGAAAAGGTGAACAGGGTTTAGACCTTCAGGTGTCAAGATGCCGTTCGGTGTGGAGTTACATGTCCAGGAGGAATCGGGTTGCTGGGATATAGAGAGAAGAGTTTCCCCCTGAGCCCATCTGCTTCTGTGCCCCAAAACACCACCTGCTCATTGAAACATTTGAATGATTCATGATTAATCTCCAAAAACTGGGTCATGACTCAGAATTTTGCAAACATATCAGACTGGACACTTTAGAAAGCACTTAGTGAGTGTTTGACGGGTAGGAATGTGTAGGATGCATTTTGAGGGTGTTTAAAAAGCTGAGGTAATCAGACATCAGCGACCACTGGAAATCAATCGGACATGTAGCAAATTGGATTTCTAAAAGCACACCTGTACCCGCCTCTCTAAAATTCTCATTGGTCAGCAGATGAATATGTAAATGTGTTGTGTAGCAAAGGTTCATATTCCTAACTGTGGTTTGCAATACAGAATGTCACTTTTGCAAACTGAATTGCATGTTTTGCAATACATAATCCTTGTTGGAAGTCATTGGATTCATTTGAGCTTTGATGCATCTTAAACTCTAGTTTGTTGGTGCACTTAAGCTTGCCATTTGTCCTTTTTAATGTCAGATTATAGTGGGATTATGGCAACTCATAAAGGCTGTGAAAGGGTGTATTTTATTTCAAATAAATATTTTGACCCTATTCCATATTTTAGGTATTTTGTCCCTTGCATATTTATAGTAAACAGTTCAGACCACCATGTTACTTGCAGCAGTGTTACTCTCATTGTGTACATTTAATTTGCATGGCAGTTGCTCTTCGTGTGAATTTGCATGTTTTTAATTTCAGATTTTATTTATGCAAATAACTTTTAACAGGAACAAGTAGTGTTCTGCAGCTGTAGGCTGACATTGATTGTTTAAACAAGCTTTATCTAAACAGTGCATTAAATGGTGTTTGACTGACATTGTCTCATAGATTTGCCCAGTTCTTTCTCTGTCCACTGTTTGATGAGAGCTGTAAGGACCGAGAGGTGAACGCAGTGGATTCGGAACATGAGAAGAATCTCATGAATGACGCATGGCGGCTGTTTCAGTTGGAGAAAGCTACTGGGAACCCTAAACATCCTTTTAGCAAATTTGGCACTGGTATGGAAATGCTTCACGCCTGATTAAATCTCTTTCATGTAGATACTTTCCCATTATCTCTGTTTGTAGACCTAAGATCTTTTGAAACATGCCTTTTTCCCATCATGGGGTGCCGTAAATGTTATCTATACTTCATTCTCAGTGAAGGACAGTAGAAAGCTAGAGGATAATGTCTAGATCAATTTAGTCTAATCTTCTTTGAGAATAATAGCCAGATGGTGGCGGTCTTGAGTTATATAAGGCTTGCTTGCACTTAAAAAAAAAAAAAAAAAAAAAGGGGATTT
>NW_015552593.1:27575-67523 GCF_001515605.1 Sinocyclocheilus anshuiensis | reverse complement strand
GCCAGATGGTGGGGGTCTTGAGTTATATAAGGCTTGCTTGCCCTTAAAAAAAAAAAAAAAAAAAAAGGTGATTTGTTCTGTCCTTTACCCTCATGTTAACCAGAACCATTTAGAGAAAAACAGATGTGCATTCAAAAAATAAAATGCATTCCGATATATGTATGTTAAAGTTTTTTTTTGCAGCAAAAGTTAACATTCTCAACTGTTATTTGCATGACAGAATGTCACTTTTTCCAAATGTTTCTTCACAGTTTAATTCTGGCAGGTCTGTAGTCATATGTGAGCTCTTATGAATTTAAAGCTGCCTTCACAAACTGTCAAGTGCCCATTGACTGTCCTTTATGTTCTTATCAGTGCTGGTTGTTCTCCAATAATTTTTTTTGTGATTCGTCTCTTTTTGTTAAGGCAATAAGTTAACCCTTGAGACAAGGCCATCTCAACAGGGCATTGATATCCGTGAGGAGCTGCTCAAGTTTCACTCCACCTACTATTCCTCTAACCTTATGGGATTGTGTGTGCTGGGCAGAGGTCAGTCATCGGCCACATAAACCAAACTTAAATTGATTTCTTACGTTTTACACTTGCTAGTGGATGAAGAACATTTCCACTTTTCAATCTGCAAGCTTTTCCTGTTCATTCTGTTAAAAAAAAAAGTAAATGCAGAAAACTGCAACAAACAGGCTCATATATTCATACTTAAATGTAGCTAACGGTAAACGCAATGATCACTCACATTTTTTTTTTTTTTTTTTTTTTTAAAGAGTCGCTGGATGATTTGACATCTATGGTGGTGAAGCTTTTTGGAGAGGTCGAGAACAAGAACGTCCCTGTCCCAGAATTCCCATCACACCCTTTCCAGGAAGAACACCTAAGGGTAAGATCTAAACCCCCAGTCATGCATCTTGCACCCTACACCCTAAACCTGCTCCTTGTTAGAGACATCTAATGGAAATGCTTCATCAGAACTGAACCTTTGGTATTATACACTACTGTTCAAAGTTTGAGGTCAGTAAAATGTAATGTTTTTCAAAGGAGTGTTTTCTGCTAAGCAAAGGTGCATTTATTTCATAAAAAAAAAATACAGTAAAATGGTAATATCGTGAAATATTATAATTGAAAGAACTGTTTTCTATTTATATTTTAAGATTTTACAATGCAAATTATTTCTGTGATGGCAAAGCTGAATTTTCATCATTACTCCAGTCTTCAGTGTTACATGATCCTTCAGAAATCATTCTAATGTGGTGATTTGGCACTCAAGAAACATTTCTTATTACTATCATTGTTGAAAACCGCTGTGCTGCTTAACATTTTTCAGGATTTTTTGTTGAATAGAATGTTCAAAAGAACAGCTGTTAAAATGTAATAAAGATTATAAATGTATTTACTGTCATTTGTGATCAATTTAATGCATTTTGGCCAAATTAAAATATAAATTTCTTACTGAACCCAAACAGTAGTGTAAAGCAGTTAATGACCACTGAGTTTGTGAATGACTAATTCTACTGCATTAAACCCAAGTATGCAGCACATAATTTCCTTTTCTTTTAAGGAATGTTCTCTGCTACTGTGTTTTCTTACTGTCTGATTCAATCGCCAATTTTTCTTTTCTTTTTTTTTCTTCTCCCACAGCAATTTTATAAAGTCGTGCCTATCAAGGACATTAGAAACTTGTATGTGACCTTCCCTATCCCAGACCTGCAGAAGTACTACAAATCAAATCCAGGTCATTATCTGGGCCATCTGATTGGACATGAGGGTCCAGGGAGTCTTCTGTCTGAGCTCAAAGCTAAAGGTGAGCGAGTTTGTCAGGAAAGCTTTTTCTTTGAGTGGCCAAATGATAAAACGTGTGAAAGATTAAAGATAATTTGCTAAGACTTAAAGGTAAAATATAAGGATCCATATATTTCCGATCTCAACCATGCATTGTGTCCATGGATTCATGGATGCACTCTGTCTTCTCAGGATGGGTAAACACGCTAGTCGGAGGCCAGAAAGAAGGAGCAAAAGGATTCATGTTCTTCATTATTAATGTGGACTTGACAGAAGAGGGGCTGTGTAAGGACCTGGAGTGTTTTTGTGTGTTTTGGTGCTGGCCAGTATGTTTTTGATGGCTTGAGCTGTATTTCCTGTGTCTCCAGTGCATGTCGAGGATATCATCTTCCACATGTTCCAGTATGTTCAGAAGCTGCGGACAGAGGGCCCTCAAGAGTGGGTCTTTCAGGAGTGTAAGGTATGAACATGCTTGTTAAAGTAGAATCCTGCAATGCAGAAAACGTGGAAAGATTTATGAATTCCATTCAGAAAAAAAAAGGAATTTACTGTGTAACCCAGAATGTCATGGAATTCGGCAAAATTTGGGAGAATAAATCAAAAGTAGAGCTGTACACTGAATCAAATCACGAAATAGAGGTTTGGAACAATATAGTTTAATATTCACAAACCCTAGTCTGATAAACACCAGGGCCCGTATTCACAAAACATTTTATCTTACCACTAAGAGTTCTCCTAAATAGCAGTAAACGTTTTAAGAGTTTTCTCTTAAAACCTATTCACAAAGCTGCTGAGACAAACTTTTACTAAGGAATAGACAAGTCTTAAGCTAAGAGTAAGGGCGGGGTTGACCTTGTTGCTATGGATGATGTCAGCATACTTATTAACTATGCACCCAGTGATTGGCTGATAGTCTCTGTCAGATATTTATTCATAGAAATATTGTAGAGCGCAATATTATGTTGCCACATTCAAATAAAGATTTAAAAATGCAGGCTAAGTGTCACTAATTAAACAAGTAGGCTTGATATTCATCTGATTGTCAGCCTCTTATGCTTCTCGTAAACAATTAGTCAATATGCATTAGGGCTGCCCTCGACTAAAGATTTTTCTGGTCAACTAGTAGTCGTTCATTTTAAGCATTAGTTGACTATTTGTCGCACTTTTATTAATAAACCATATAAATCATAATGAGCCTTTAATTGCCTACATAGCCTAAAGCCTTCAAGCGCACACAAAAAAGGCTTGCCACAGCGCACCGGCAAATATAATAATTATGAATGTGTGAGGGAAAAACAGCAAGTACACTGCATTAACGTTTTAATAATTTATTGTTACACTAGTGCTTTGTTTTCGGTTTAAGAGATGAAGTCGGCGACACTGACTCGTCATCTCCGCAGTATGCACCTGTATGCATGTTTCATACGTATTACATAATCTGAGAATATTTGTTTTCTATTTGAATTGGTTCATTTAGAAGTTTCACTCTCTATAGATATATTTTTCATGTCTGTAATAAGGCAATCATACACGGAGTTTCGAAGTGACGTGCTCAAGTTCACAGAGTCCGAGACGGCAGAAAGCGCATCCTGTTTGCTTTCATTATTTTACAAAAGCGCAATGTTTCGTTGTTGTTCTGAGTGCACACGAATAAACGTAGAGTCTTTACAGATACAAAAGATAACATTAGATTGAGCTGCCATGTAAAGTTGCTACTACATACATATTTCTATTTCAGATTATAAGCCATATTTGAGGTTGATGAATGTTAGGTGAGCATATGGATGTCCTGCCCGATGTACTATTCTATATTACCACAGACCAGCCGTTAACGATTTGTCCGTCACGAACTCCGTGATTTCACCACTTCATTTGTTTGATCGGCCACTAAAATGTTTTTTTCTGCGACTAATAAAATTTTGGTAATATGCATATAAACAGCCTTTTAATTAGCAGAGTAGAATAATCATGGCTGATAGTAAGACATGCAAACATAAAAGAAAAACTGGACGCGAGAACAGCTATATATTAAGGATATAATCAAAAATTTGGAGTTGGGATAACCTCCAAACCAAAGCCGATACCTTTTTAAAATCTCATTATCATCTAATGTTTCTAAAATGTTTATATTCCGAGGTAGATTGCTGGCAACAGCCGTTTTAGGATAGTTCAGATTTGGTCTTAGTGACTTAGGAGTCCTTTTCACTACTCCTAACGTTTCACAGATTTAGGAGCTCATTTTAGCGCTAAAACGCTTTGTGAAATACTCTTTGAAAAAAATGTAGGAGTCCTAAATTTAGGACTGACATGCCCATTTTTTTAAAGATTTTTCTCCTAAATCGGAGTGTTATGAGCTACTTTTAGCCTTAAGATGTTTTGTGAATACAGGCCCAGGTGAATTTTCATACAGTGCTACTGACAATGAGACTTGGTGGTTAGGACATCACTGATTTGTCTCTACATTTTGTTTTTGCAGGATTTGAACACTGTGGCTTTCAGATTTAAGGATAAGGAACGTCCTCGTGGATACACGTCTAAAGTGGCTGGACTACTGCATGTAGGTGTCTCATGAAAGACTTTAAAAGGTTGTCACCATGGTTACAGTTGCTTGTGTCATCAGGGTGCTGATCAGTGTTTTGTCAGGAGATCATAGCCAGTGTTTCATTTTAATTATTTTGTGTTTGTGTACTGCATACAACAGCATGCTGCATTCTGTCTACTTCAAAACTAGTGTTTGGAACAGTATGCATTATTATACCAACTGATCAGTATTGTGTAACTTGGCTCGAGAATTAAAGACAAATGGCTGTTTTGCATTTTTCTACACTAATTTTGTGAACTTTTGGTGGTTTAAAATCAGTCAAGAATGATGTTAATCGCTGTGTATATTGCTTCTGGCTCATTTGTCACTTTAGAAATGTAAGGTTGAGTGCATTGTATTGTATGATGCTGTAAAATACATTTTAATACACTATACATTTTAACACTGAAAAGCTTTCGAAGGCTATGAAAAGATCAGATATTCTTTGAGAGCAAAAGATATAGAAGATGATAAGAATATTTTTGAATATAATGCCCATTTCTCTGTGTATCAGTACTATCCGCTTGAGGAAGTCTTGGCTGCTGAATACTTGCTGGAGGAGTTCAGGCCAGACTTGATCGAGATGGTGCTTGATAAACTGAGACCAGAGAATGTCAGGTGAGCACACACAAGGTGGTCTTTCACTTTTGTAACATGCACATAAGTGCATCGATTTAAGAGTGTGCATCGGATACAAGTTGGTATTTGTATCACAGTGCATCATTTCTAACATATTTGCATCGTTAACGAACTATTTATTTATATGTGTGTGTATATATATGTATATACTGTATATTGCATAGCATTTTTTGTTTTCCATTGCATTGAATCGCATTGTTGAATCAAATCGAAATCAGATCGCACTGCATCGTAATATGGGTGAATCGTATCGCATCACATCAGTAGCTGCTTTATATGTATTTTTAATGTATTGTATCGTCGGCTATGCATCGAGATGTCTATCGCATCAGCCTCAGTTATGGAGATGCACATCCATAGTGTGTATATGTAACCGGTGGAAAAAAAGCATTCTGAATTTTTTTTTTTTTTTAATATTGGTGGTGTGTTTTTTTTTGTTTTGTTTGTTTTTTTTTTTCTTCAAATTGTCCATTGCATTGAATCGCATTGTTGAATCAAATCGAAATCAGATCGCACTGCATCGTAATATGGGTGAATCGTATCGCATCACATCAGTAGCTGCTTTATATGTATTTTTAATGTATTGTATCGTCGGCTATGCATCGAGATGTCTATCGCATCAGCCTCAGTTATGGAGATGCACATCCATAGTGTGTATATGTAACCGGTGGAAAAAAAGCATTCTGAATTTTTTTTTTTTTTTAATATTGGTGGTGTGTTTTTTTTTTTTTTGTTTGTTTTTTTTTTTCTTCAAATTGCTAATCCCATGTATTAAACCAAAACACTGTGGTTTGTGTTACCCCTGATAAATGTTGTTGTGGATCGATCTGAAAGATAGTTAGTTTCACCTCAGGATGAGATTAGTTTAACAGACGTATAGCCATTGGTTGCTCTCTTCAAAGACCTTCTGAAGGAGCTTCATATTTGAACTTGTGCAAAGCAAATTTCTGCTTCTTTAATATAGTGCTGGTCAGGGTCAAACTGGGCTCAGATTGCTTATTCCTTTTATCTGTTTTTGAAGACATTTTTTTTTTTTTAAATGGATGATCTTGGTGTGTTTGAAAGAATCCCACTTCAGATTCTCACCAATGTGACGAAGGCTTTCAAATTAAATTTCCTTTCCAGCTTTAAAAGAGCATTTGTCTCTGTTTGAACTGCATCTCAACCCCATACCATTGCTACTCTTGTGTTGTTTTTGTGATGGAAGTACTTGTAGGGTTGCTGTATTTCATTTTGTCTTAGTATTTCCAAACTGTTCAGATCAAGATCAAGACTTTGCCTTCAGATCTGGTGATTTTACTGCTTGTCATACTTCTTCTTGTGTGATTGACTACACCACTGACCTTGCTAAAAGCTCTGCAACACTAGATGACCAAAGTCTCACATAGCCAGACTTCTGGCTATCTGTGAAAATCTGATCTAGCCTTTTCTGGCCAAGAACTGCCAACTTGGACAGCTAGAGACCATCTGTACCATATTTAAAATAACCAAGCACAGTTATTGTGACATTTAGCAGTGGGTTTATCAGAATTTGAAATGACATTTTGACTTGTATCCTGTTTTTTCATAAATGTTACCAAATCCACCAAGTAGTTCTTCCTCAGAAGTGTGCACTGTAGAAACCCAGTACCTTGTAAACAACACTTCCACTTTTTCCAGTAGAACTGAATAAAAATCTGTGCTTTCAGTGCTGGAAATTTTGTAGCACCAATTAAATTAAAGCTTGGCAGATTGAGAAAGCACTTGCTGTTTTTGTGTGCACTAAGCATCAGGCAGTGGGTAAATGGTCTGGAACTGCTGGATCCTGCTGGTAATCTTGTGTGATTTAGACTACTTCTGGAAAGAGTGTTCAGGTTTTTAGACAGAACCTATTCTGGGCTCTTATGTAGTTGATTGATGCAGGGGAGTCCAGAATAGCACGTCATTGTTCCAAAAGTTCTATATTGATCAGGACTGTCTAAAATGTCCAGAAATGGTTCATCGATCTAAAGCCCTGCACAGCAGATTGAGAAGCTCCGGGAGACTCGAACATTTGATTGATGTAATGACCATAATTCCCCATCTATTTACTGCGGCAGAGATCTGATAAAAGCAAAATTGCATGGCCATTTTTCCCCAAGGCAGTTGTGAGAAATGGACTGTGTCATGCTGTGTCTGGTGCAGTGATCTTCCAATTCTTTTGGCTTCACTTTATTTCTTTTAGGGTCGCTGTTGTCTCTAAATCGTTTGAAGGGCAGACAGACCGGACTGAGGAGTGGTACGGCACGCAGTACAAACAGGAAGCTATTACTGATGATGCTATTAAGGTGAGACACATTTTGTTTTGGTCATGTTTGATTTTGTTTGTTCTTTCCTGTTCAAAGTATGCACACAAACCTTATCTTCATTTTCATTCAGAATTTAGACTAGTGTTAAATGGTCTGGACAGGAAACTAAAAGGGTGTAGGGAGGATCCATGTATTATGAGCATTGTATATTTGATCAAAGGGGACTAGCCTTGTGCTGAGCTCTGAAATAAGCAAGTCAGCTTGATGATTTTTGTAAAAATGCTATAAACTCTACTCTAGCAGACTCATTTTAACTCTGGTTTACTGTAAACCAAACCGTTGGTTTCCTTCTCTTTTTTTATTTCAGAAATGGCAAAATGCAGACCTCAATGGAAAGTTCAAACTGCCAATGAAGAATGAATTCATCCCAACAAACTTTGAGATTTATCCTCTGGAAATGGATTCCCCATCTGTCCCAACTTTGATAAAGGTGTGTTGTTCTTAAAACAATTTTGTATAATTTGCACTAGGAGTAATTTTACATGAATTGCTGAAAGTCTTTCAAACATTGGCTTTTCTTTCTTCCTGAATCTTTTTTCTTCCTTTTTCTTTTTAGGACACAGCAATGAGCAAAATTTGGTTCAAACAAGATGACAAATTTTTCCTACCCAAGGCTTGTTTAAACTTTGAGTTTTTCAGGTATGTTCAGCATAAAAACTGTACGTAGTAGGGATTGTCTATTTGTTTTTTCATATTTTTCATAATAGGGGTGCTCCGATCAGGATTTTTGCGAGTGTAATTATTGTGTTTATACAACAGTTTGAAGGAGTGTGTAAATACACAAAAAACAACAACGGAGTGTCTTTAAAAACTAGGGGTGCTCCAATCAGGATTTTTGAGGCCGATCACAGATCGTCGATCACAGAAAGCAGTATCTGCTGATACGATCACCGATACCGATCTTTTTAAAGCCTTCTTTTTATCATGTGGAATTATAGTAATACTCCAATCAGGATTTTTAGACATTTATTTAGGGCCTGAATTTTGTTTTTGAAAATGGGGGGGAATTTCCCTCTTATACAGTGCAAGTGTTAAGATTGAGTGAAATACATGTCCATTGAAGGATTTTCACCTTGGGAGAATGAATATCTTCATTGTCATGCTGAAAAAATGGCCAGTAATGCAGGGAATGAGGGGAGGGTAGCATTTTCTGTTTCAAGTTTTTGTATTGCATCACACAGTAGAGTGTGAATTCATGACAGCGCTGATAAAGTACAACTCCCTCACACCTTCAGCACTCATACTGTACTCCTCCTCTAGCAACACCAGAACATTTTGGATGCTTTTGGATCCGAAATGATTGACTTGGTCTCTTGAGACCAGAGTATGGGTTCCCAGAAGTCTCTATTTTGTAAATCTGGGCCTTGGAAAAGGTTAAATGAGTTTATTTTGCTTTGGCTACAGTCGGTAATTCTAGTAGTGACAACAACAACCATGCATGTCACTTCTGCAGGCTGCGTCATACTCTGTCAGGAAATTACTTATCTTTAAAAGTTTTGGTTCAATATACTTACCTGTTGATCAAAAATAACCTTAAACCTATACACTTTTTTTTTTTTTTAGTTAGTAACTTTCAGGAGGGTGTACTCATTTTTGCAATACAACATTTTATCACTTTGATAAGGAAATCTTATTTTGCTGAATAATTTTGGCATTCTTCTTTGGTAATTGATCAAGCAGGCTTGTTGGAACATTACATCTCCAAAGAACCCTAACATGTCTTCTAAGTAAAGAGTAATTGCTGAATTTAAGTTTTAAAGGGGGTGTACTCATTTATGCTGTGCACTGTAGGTGACTCTTGTGAGAGGGGATTTTTTTTATTTGAGGGGTGGAGGGGAGCGGGGTTAGAGATTTTTCAAAAATATATATTTATCTCACCTAAATGTTCGATCATGAAGTGAATTTTTTTTACACTCCTAATAGCTTACACACAGTGCAACAGTTGCTCAAGCAAGTGGCATTTAAACTACTTTTCTTACGTTATCACAAACATTCTAAATTAAAACTTACCACAGAAACAGTCAGCTCTACTGCCTTTTCTTTTGCATTTAAATCTTTATTACAAGCAATCCTGTGGTTCATAAAGAACTTTTTTCTACCTCCCCTAGTGCCATCTATTATTGCCTTGTTTATCTAAAAGTGCTCTTTTCCTTTAAACCTAGCCAACAAGCCATATGTGTTGACTGAAACACAGCAAACTTTAATTATATATGCATTGATGGTGTAATTACTACATTTTCGTTTTCATATTTACAGCAAACAATGCGCTGTCACTTTAATTCAGTGCGTGCAGCGGAAACGATCTCTGCACTGCTGCAGACGCACCACTCATGGAACACATTGCCGGACCGCGACTGTGTGGTGTGTGAATGCTTTAAAATCCGTTAACACGAGCGTGGAAAAAAAAATACTCCCCGCATACGCACTGCAAACGGAGAATGTGTGAACCTGGCGTTATGTGTGTGCGCTTTGAGTGTGCATGAGTGCTCGGTCTCCAGGAGAGTGCGCGAGCGCTGAATGGTTTAAACACTGGCAAGAATTAAAAAGAAATGCAATTCATAAACTTTAGTGATGATGCAACACTGCCTCGACTGTGCAAGTGATAATTCCTGTCAACTGTGCAGCTCGCTTATAGTGCAGGTGCGATGTGATTTGAAGCCATTTGCGCATTTTGAGAGGGAAGAGAGAGCGCGCGGTCATTCACTCGCGCTGTTTGTGAAATTGCGTCTCACAGAAAAATTTCTAATTACTTATATGAATTGTACCTCACCTTCAGCATTATCATTATTTCACCCATGCCAGACTGAGACTGAGACGGTGCATGTCGTGCCAAACCTCGCACGGCAGACGCATCATCAGCTTGAGATCGTTTTTTTTGAGATCGGCCATTATAGAGACCGCCAATCAAACATCCCAAAGCGATTATCGGCCGATAGTGATCGGTAACCGATCAATCGGAGCACCCCTATTGCATAATATTAATAATTAGTCGTAGGGTTTTTTTTTTTAAATCTGCGAAATAATGTAATTCACCGATTTAATGAAAATATTATAAAATAAAATTTGGTTTGATTTTAATGTGAGATGATTTGGACTTGTTTTGACAGGTGTCATGAGATTCACCCGAAAAATGTTTTACTAGTTTACAGGTTTTACTGATACTTTATTTTTCCTTTTTTCTTTTTTCCCCCCAATAGTGAAGTGTCAGACTGTTTTGCTGTAGACCAACTAACCTCATTTTAAAGTGATAGAAATACTGATTTATTTTATTTTTTTATCCTGTTAACCTGTTAACTAACTGTTTAACTACTCAAAACCATTAAGAAACTAAAATTACATTTTTCAGAGATCGACCCTTTGTACTAAATTTACAAGTGACCGGGTTTATCACATGCGTTTTTTCCACAGCCCGTTTGCGTACGTGGACCCTTTGCATTGTAACATGGCGTATTTGTACCTTGAGCTGCTCAAGGATTCCCTGAACGAGTATGCATATGCAGCCGAGCTAGCCGGCCTGAACTATGACCTTCAAAATACCGTCTATGGGATGTATGTAAGTATCCTAATATTCCCCATGCAACTGTTTCCCAACATGCTCCTCCTGTGAGGACGACAGTCCAACTTCACACACAAACAAATGACTACCAGTGGTTGCTGTCCTTGCGGTTGTAACCCCAAATCTTTGTTTGTGGCCTTTACACAGCTAAAAACTCTTCTCATTCTTTTAGTGTTGTTTTTCCGGATGTAGAAGTAGACTAGCTTTAGATAGTCGCCGGAGCTGAGGCTGCATATTCATACTCTGTCTGTGGTCCCTCTCAACCCGTTTCCTGTTTTGTCATGACCCTTCCATAGAAATATCACTCCATTTGTTCTTTTTTTCCCCTTTTCTTTTTTTTTTTTCCCATGCTGCTAGTCGCTACCTATATGCAGACCCACTGCACTGCAACATGACTTACCTGTTTCTCAGGTTGTTGAAGGATGATTTGAGAGAGTATACATATGCAGCCCGCCTGGCAGGGTTGGTCTATGGCATAGCGTCAGGAATGAATGCCATCCTTGTAAGTTCGGTAATTAGCCCCTCCCCCTTTTGAAAGGGGTGGGGCTTTGGGTGAAGGGCGGCGCTTGAGGCTTATGAGTGTGTAGGGTCGCTTGTCTGTTAAATTCTGCTGCTTTCTGCAAAGTAATGGGATGTTATACCTTCAAAATCTAATCGGTCTGCTAGAATATTTTGAAAAGGGTTATTGTATTTTGTGTTGGGTTCAGGTGGTTTTAAAGATACACGCCCAAAAGAACAGAACAGAAAAAGAGAATAAATGCTTGTCAAGCACAAAATGACAAAACACCTTAAAGTCAGTCCATATGACTTATGGCGCTATATTTCAATTCTCTTGTATTCGTTTGAAAGATTTGTGGAAGAACAGAGGAAACTGAGTTAATTCCCTCTGCTGTAGTGCTTTTTTTTTGCACTTGCATATATTAAAATGGACATTTCTAGACGAACCATGTTTAAATGTTAGTAACATCAAATGTCCATGTTTTTGACCAATCGTTTAAACCCTTGTGTTCACACAAATCTTATGCTGAAGGTCAGAAAGGAGCAAATAAAATAGTGACCCATTTTTAAAGACACTTTCCACATCTTTTGGGCTGTATCTTAAAGCAGTGGTTAATGTTGGCATGTTTGGCTTCTTCAAAGGAAAGGCTTTAATGTAAAGTTTGTGATGGATGAATCTAATCAACTAACTCTGCACTTTTAGACTTCCATCCAGACTAGTCCAAGTGTTTACTGCTGTTCAGAGGAATCCCATTAGTCTGACTAATATTTGTGGTGTTCAGTTAGGGTGACCACATTAAACGTTTTTTTTTTTCTCTCATAAAGATTTTTTGTGCCAGATAAATATTGCTCTAATCGCAAAAACAAATTATATTAGTTGTATAGTAGTTTGGTTCGTTTCTTAAAGTGTAGCTACTTTTTTTCTGTCAGTTGTATTGTATTACAAGTTTTCTGAATGTTGTTTCAATATGTAAATTAGGTATTATCTAATTAAATATGCATTAATTGGTATACATTTCCAGAACAGAAATCTGAACATTGGATAAAGCCAGGTTCAAGTGAAAAGGTAAAAGCCTTCAGAATATAGATAGGAACAAAAGTATAATGTTTGTATGTAAGTTCTACTGAATTGAAAATGTTTAGCTCGGTGCAGGAGAAAAAAACAAACATTTTGAAGACCTTTTAAAGGTAAATAGCCAGAATTTATTAGTACATGGATTGTCTTTCCTTAATGGGTAGTTTAAAGTAGCTTCCCCATCACAGGATGGGATCAGCCAAGATGGATGTTAATGGCAGGTGTAAACAGGCTGACTGATATTGGGATGACGTGGCAAAGTTGGGCTGCTCGTAACCTGCTGTGTGATTCACTTACTCCTTACTGCTTGCACACACACACATTCATCACAATCTAAATGCACTGCATTGATGGTTGTCTGAAGATGAAACCTTTAAAGTTTAACTTTAAATGTTGTTTTTAGTCTGTTCTGCAGTAACTCAATGCATCTGTGCTGAATTTGTGTATGTTTGTCTTCCATTCTAACAAATTTCAAAGACCATGAATAATGGAAGTCAGTGCTTGAGCCAATTTTGTTCTTCTCACTCATTCTCAAAATTAATCAATGTATCTTTGTGTGTCAGCTGTCAGTCAAGGGTTATAATGACAAACAACACATCCTGCTGAAGAAGATCATCGAGAAAATGGCCATGTTTGAGATCGATGAGAAGCGCTTTGATATCATTAAGGAAGCGGTGAGACACACACAAACACGCAAGATACTTTTACAATAACAGATGACACAATTATTGGCGCAAATCTATACTTGCAGGATTCTCTGTAGATTTCCACAGTAGTTTACCTGTAATTTATTTAGGCTAATTTGTTTTTTCAGCTCCTCGTAACACATTTCACCATGTTTTTACACCTAAAACCAAATTAAATTTTTTTTTTGATTTTGGGGAAACCGAAAGTTTATTTAATAATCAATTTAATAATAAACCCTCATAACACTCCATTAAAAAAGTTGTAGATTTAATTTGCACAAGGCAGTTCTACTCCAGTTTGTTGTTTATAAACATTTAAATCTATCAAGAAAGTTATTACAGCCACCATTTAATCAAACATGCATTCAGTTAACATCGCTAGCAGATTAAATAAAAATTAAATAAATCTCTAATACAATGCATGTATTTGGGAAAATGCTTTTCTCTAGTTACTTTCTCTAGATAACTAATGAGCTTTGGACATTAAATGGCTTTCCTGAGGGTAATTACAATCTGTATTTCTGCAGTTGAAATGCTGAATGATTTTTTTCTGTTAGTGAAATTGATGCATCATTAGGAGAAATATCTGTAGATTTATGCCTGCTAGTCAGACATTTGGCATTTTCTGATCTGTGTCCATGAGAAAATGTGCTCTGTAACTGTGATCTAAATGAAACTTTTGTGTGTTTTTCAGTACATGAGGTCTCTGAATAATTTCCGTGCTGAGCAGCCTCACCAGCACGCCATGTATTACCTGCGGCTGCTCATGACTGAGGTGGCCTGGACCAAAGACGAGCTCCGAGACGCTTTAGATGGTGCGATGCTCTTTCATTGTTCTGTGAAAGCGAGCGTAATGGTCTCCTGCATGCGTGTTCATGCTGTGACTGTGTTTCTCAGATGTGACGTTACCTCGTCTGAAGGCGTTCATACCGCAGCTGTTGTCACGGTTACACATTGAAGCCCTGCTGCATGGCAACATCACCAAACAGGTTTGTATGAAAAGCATTTTTCCTTGAAGACATACAGAAAAGGCAGGTCTGTCTCCAGAGTCCAGACGGGTTGAAAGTTGAAACTGTTCCTTTTAAAATAAATGAATTGTATTGTTTGTTGTCTAATGTATGTTTTGAGATATGCTTGATGAATCTCTGAATTTTGTTCTTTTGTAAGTTGGTAATTCATTGAATTAGCTCACAAGTTGACAAAACATAACATTAGATTTTGCTTTCAAGATCATGTTGTGTAATGTGAGCAGTGCAGTCTGTCTAACGTCTGTTGTCTCCAGTCTGCTCTGGGCATGATGCAAATGTTGGAGGACACTCTCATTGAGCACGCTCACACTAAACCCCTCCTGCCGAGTCAGCTCATTCGCTACAGAGAAGTGCAGGTACCTGACGGTAAGTGCTTAGCACCACAAACACCTATGCAACATCTGAGCTGGACTTACACAGTCTTTCCTTCAGCTTTTCTCCAACTTTGAGCTCTGTATCCTCACATACAATATACACAACTGTTCAAAAGTTTGGGGTTGGTAAAAATTGTGTAGTTGAAAAAAGTGTTTACCAAGGCTGCATTTTTTTTTAATCGAAATACAGTAAAAACAGAAATAGTGTGAAATATTACTATTGAAAATTACTATTTTTCTATTGGAATAGATTTTAAATTTTAATTTATTCCTGTGATGCAAAGCTGAATTTTCAGCATCATTACTCCAGTCTTCAGTGTCACATGATCCTTCAGAGATCATTCTAATATGCAGATTTGATGCTTAAAAAGCATTTATCAATAGAGAAATCAGTTGTGCTGCTTATTTTTGTAAAACTTTTTTTTTATTTTTTTGGGATTCTTAAATTAATAGAAAAAATAGTATTTGAAATAAATCTTTTGTGACGTCAATTTTGATCAATTTAATGCATCCTAAATCATAAAATTACTGCCTTGACCATTTTTTTAAATATACAGGTTCTAATAAAAATGTAATAATGAAAGATCCTTCAGACTTTTCACAGTCTAAAACAAAATCTAAACTTAAACTTTCATACCAGTTTGTGACAATTTTTTTTTTTATATTCTGTGTGGCGTTAAGAAAAATACTTAAGTTTAACATTTTATATTCACGTTATGTGTGGGGTTTTAATACATTTTATAGTATGTTATTTCATCAATACGTCTTCATTGGAATGAAGAAAATAAGATGGTATTAAGACTGTTGTTAAACTTGAATCTGTGGTGTATAATTTGAGGTCTATGATATTTGTGTGTTCATTTTGTTTGTCATGGTTCTTGTGTTTAAGTCCAGTTCTCTGTGGTTATCAGGTGGTTGGTATGTTTACCAGCAGAGGAATGAGGTTCATAATAACTGTGGAATCGAGATTTACTATCAGACTGACATGCAGAACACCCATGAGAACATGCTGCTGGAGCTCTTCTGTCAAATCATCTCTGAGCCATGCTTCAACACGCTACGCACCAAAGAACAGCTGGGTAACACAAACACTCAGGAGAAATGCTCTCAGTTGTCTGTGGAAATACAATTTTCTCTCTTGTTGTCTATCAGTGTGACGATTGGACCAAGTATTTCTGTTCAGACTTTCACTCCCACTTCTCTTAAGAACTTAAGAATTTCTTTCTTTCTCTGTGTCTGTCCAACCAGGTTACATTGTGTTCAGCGGCCCTCGCAGGGCCAATGGAGTGCAGGGACTGCGTTTCATCATCCAGTCTGAAAAAGCTCCTCACTACCTAGAGTCTCGGGTGGAGGCCTTCCTCAAGACGATGGAGAAGAGTGTGGAGGAGATGGGAGAGGAAGCGTTTCAGAAACACATCCAGGCACTGGCTATTCGCCGTCTTGACAAACCCAAGAAGCTGGCGGCCGAATGCGCCAAGTACTGGGGAGAAATCATCTCCCAACAGTACAACTTCGACAGGGGTGAGAGTCACCGATCAGCTTTTGAAATTAACTCATGTTAGCATCAAGTATCTGAAGTTTTAAAATCACTGACTTTGATTTTCTTTGTCTGATCTAGATAATATTGAAGTGGCTTACCTGAAGACACTGACAAAGGAACATATTATGCAGTTTTACAGGGTTGGTAATGATCTGAATACATTGTCACACACTGAAACAGATGCTGTTTCTTGCAGCATAATCATAACTAGATTTGCATATCCTGAAGAAAATGTCCATGCTTGCAGCAAAATAAAAGTTCGCATTTAGGCTTTGGTTCAGTGGTAATGACATTTTCATAAAACGCACATCTTTTCATGATGGATGAGTCTGCACACGATGTACACAGTCTTTGCCTTGTAAAAGCAGATGCATGATAAATAGACCAATCACAATTCAGTATGCAAATGCATGCAAAAAGGACCAATCTCAACAGCATTTGCAAATGATTTCATTGAGGCCATTGCTGTCAGTTACATGCTTAAACATTGTCAGGTTGGAGGGAGATTTTGGTCTCACTTTATTTTAAGGTTCAATTCTCACTATTAACAAACCATTAATTACGACTTTTGCCTCAAACTCCTAATTTGCTATTTCTTAATAGTTAATAGGTAGTTATTAAGTTTAGGTATTGGGTAGGATTAGGGATGTAGATTATGGTCATGCAGAATATGTGCTTTATTATAAACAGCCAATATGTTAATAAAATAGGCATGCTAGTAAGCAACTAGTTAATAGTGAGAATTGGTCCCTATACTAAAGTGTTACCGAGATTTTCATTACTTTTATTACTTCTATTAAAAATATATATTAAATATTTGATATTATTAACATTGTTTTTTAGTTATAAAACAGAGCACATTGAGTGAGTATAAGTAGTTTGAGTGCCTAATTTAAACTGGCTTGCAAAAACTAATAATTTTATCTTTAGATCTCCCAAAAATTAAATTCCTCATGTTGTCATGGGGGTTTAATCATCACGTCTGTTCTCTCCAGGACTTGTTGGCCATTGATGCCCCCAGAAGACACAAAGTGTCTGTGCATGTGCTGTCTAGAGAGATGGACTCCTGTGAGTACTGACACAATAAGGTTGAAACATTCTGATTTTACTGACTGAAGGAGCAGGGCACATTAATTTATTTTTACCATGTGTTTCCTGCAGGTCCACTGGTTGGAGTGTTTCCTGCTCAAAATGATGTCAATCTGGCTCCTGCCCCTTCACTTCCTCAGGTACTGCATAGATGTATATGTACAGTTTATGTGGTAAGCATTTTTGCCAATATAAATAATTGAAGAAAACTGTCCAAATGTCAGATGATTGTACTCCACAGTTTAAAAGTTTGGGTTCAGTGGGATTTTTAACATTAAATAAATTATATAATCTTACATTTTTATATTTCAAAAAATGCAACATTGATAGTTTGAGCTGCAAATTAGCATATTAGAATGATTTCTGAAGGATCATGTGACACTAAAAACTGGTGTATTGATGCTGAAAATACAGTTTTGCCATCACTGGAATACATTACATTTTACAAAATATTAAAGTGATGATTAACTTGTAATTTCACAAATATTATTGTTTTTACTGTAATTCTATTTATTTTACTGTTATTAACATTATGTGCCCCCTAACTTTCAAACGATATGCTCATTGTGGTGATTTTCTATGGCCAAGCACTACTCGCATTTTCTTTAAAAAAAAAACAACAACAAATCACTCATTGTGTTGCTTTGTGTTGTGTGTTTCAGCCATCATTGGTTCAGGATATGACTGAATTCAAAAGGAGTCTGCCGCTGTTCCCTCTCGCCAAACCTCACATCAATTTCATGGCTGCCAAACTGTGACCAGCATCATGGGATTGGCAGAGACGCCCAAATATGGAGCCAGTAACACAGTTGTCTGTGTGTGAGTGTGCGTTTGTGTGTGTGTAAGCAGGCAAGGCCACGATGGAGCCGCTTGCAACATTTTTAGTTGTGCTCTGCGTCAGACATGCACACCTGATATCTCTTAGATAGATAGAAAACATACAATGTTTGTTTCACGTTGCTTCTGACAGGAAATTTGTATCCCTATATAATATAGGAATCACTCGCTGGCCACGACGACACACTCATTGTTCGGTTTCATTTCAAAATGCAGTTTCATTTCATTTACACCACTGTTAAGCAAAAACACGAGAAACCGTTTGGAGAGGCTGTTGTGTAATTAATCAAGACAAGTTTCTTGAAATGAAATAACTAGCCTTAAGATGATTTTAATCAGTGATCAGGTTTTCTGGCACCTTTTTTAAAGTTTAATTTAATCTATTTGCTTTGAGTTGTTTTTAGTTTCTGTGCATGTTTGGCAGAGTTTTATCTTTAAGGATAGTGTTGCAAATGCAAGGTGGTTAACTTGATGGACTTTGATTTTATTTGCAGTTGAAGAAATATCATAATAAACAATTTTAATATCATTTTCATTTGCTTATTTAAGTTACTTTGTCCTTAAATGATTCATAATATACCTGAAACCCTGACCTAAACTCAGTGTCATAATAGAAATACAAATTCCACTCATGAAACATTAATTATGTAAATCGTTTGTGAAAACCTCACATAAGAATGTTTTAAGACACTTTTGATTTGAGTTTTAAGTTTTACACAATTGAATGCAAGAGTTCATGCACCACTGGTTTTTCCAAACGATTTAACATGAATATGATCATGAATGATGCAGATTGTGTTTTTCAGGATGCTTAGTTCGATCAAACTCGCCCATATACCGATGTCCACATGCAACACGACGACATTTCAGGAGTTGTTGCGTGAAACTGACTCAGAAATCCCCTTTAACTGGGTTTATTTACTACTTCTGTCTTGACTTGTGATTATGCACTCCTCACAAGCAATAATGTGACTTACAGGACCTATGACTAGTGTCTTAAACTCTATACTAGGCGTTTTTCTTGACATGGTTTGAGCTTGGTTCCGAGAAACTGATTAGACAAGAACTAGACTTGGTCTGTGCTGTAATTTACCTGCGCTGATGCAGGAATATCGTGTCAGTCTGTAATCCATGTGTGTCCTCATCTCAGGTGTGTGTTAGCCTTGTCTCGAGCCAAGTCTTCAACATCACTTGTGTTTCTAGTGCTGAGATTTATTCTGGACTTACTCAGGCGTATCAAATCGACTGTATGCTGCATTTTTTAGAAACTCAACGACCATCCTACCACGTCCATCAAAATAATGAATACTGTTTCATACTCTGCAAAACAGGGTATAAACTTAGATGAGTTTGGTTGTATCACTAAGATGGATATAATCAGGCATCTCACTGCATTGGTTTTAGTGGTCTGTATTTTTGTTTTTGAATTTAAAGGAATAGTTCAGAGTAGTTCATCCATAAATGTAGTAATTGTATTGGTTCTCGTGGCGTTCCAATCCTGTATGACATTCTCTTTCATGAAAAAAGAAGTTTGGTGAAATGTTCATGCAGTTCCTTTCCATGCAATGAAAGTGAATGGGAACCGTGACTGTCAAGCTCGAAAAACGGCATAAAAGAACCGTAAAAGTTGTCCATGTGACCTATATTTCAAATCTTCTGAAGCCATTTAATAGCTTTGTGACAGTGTTGTTATTAAACTCTTTAGTAATTGAAATAAAGCTGAAATAAAATATACATTTTAGAGGGGGGTGGGGGAAGCTACATAAAGCTAAAAAGAAATAAGAAACTAATAATTTCAAAACCACGTACTAAAATTACTAAAACCTTAATTAAAATTAAAACTGAAAATACTGATTAAAAATATTATGCTATAGTATATAAATAATTCTGAAAGAACTGAAAATCATAGCTGCTTTAATGTAATTTTTATTTTTTCAAAATTTAAATTGAAGTCTGTTCATCACAATACAATCATATGGCTTCAAATGATTTGGATTATTGCACAACCAGTAAGATGAAAACATGTTTGATTTGCAACGACACGAGGATGAGAAAATGTCAATTTTCACTTTGGAGAGAAATGTAAATGAAGAACGTTGGGGTCGAAACAATTTTAGACCCAGCTGACTTCCATTGTGTGGAAATATTTCTCAAATATTTTTTGTTTCCAAAAAAAAAAAGGCATACAGGATTGAAACGAAATGAAGGTGAGTTAATGATGAAAGTGTTTATTTTTGTATGAACTCATTTATTTGGCTCTGGGTCACCGAGTGCTTTTATTTTGTGGGGAAAAAAGCAGCTTGGACGTTCTGCTAAACATCTTTTTGTTCCGTATAGAGACAACAGGTTTGGAATGACATGAGGCTGAGTAAATGACACTTGTATTTATTTTAATTTCGTGGGTGGGGGGTGAACTTCTAGATTACTTTAAATTCCAAAAACGCATTTCGCATGCAATCGGAGCATTTGTTGCACCCCAAATCCCTTTAACTGTTCTAGAATCAGCTCAGAGTTCTGTAGGTCAGTGACTGCAACAGATGCTTGTGGTTCTCACCGTCTCCTGTAACCTGATGTCATGTGTTTTGCTCGCACTGTAGGCAGGATATAAGAGTAAAGAAATCTAGAAGAGCAGGATTTAATGAGTTACTCTGCATGAATGAGTGTAAGATGTTACATTGTCCAAATCCAAGGAATGGGCTTATATGTACCAAACCGCAGTCATGAGGTGGAAACGGTTCTACAGTTGAGATCTCTCGTGTTTATTAGGTGGTTTTGAAGTGCATCTGGGGAATGTGTATCTGTGGGAGAGCTTTCTGTGTTTATGATAATTAAACAATCGTATGAACTCATTTGTGTTGTTTTTCTGTCTTTTTGATCTGCACTTAAGATTTTTCTTTGAAGATTGAACCTTAAACATTTAATTTAGGGATTTTTAGAGATGGAGTAGTGCTTGTTGTTTGTCATTTCTCCGATCACAAATGCAGACATGGTTTTATGTTTATGCAGCGCGAAGCAATGCAACGCGTAAAAAGACCGTGTAAGTCATTATAATCCGTAGTTATGTCCCCACTGGATGCAACAAATGTCTAGTTTATAATGGCTTTTAATGTCTTTGTCTCGTCGCTCCGGCCGGACGGCATCACAGTATGTGAGGGGCGTAACATTTCCGTCACACGCTTGAGGTATTCGGCCAATCACAACGCACTGGATAGCTGGCCAATCACAGCACACCTCGCTTTTCAGAACGATGAGCTTTGTAAAAATCGACGCGTTTCAGAAAGGCGGGGCATAGAGGAGAAACAATAATGTACAGTATGTGGAAAATAATGTTTTTTTAACCTTAAACCGCATAAACACATTTCATTACACCAAATACACAAAATAATGTTCTTTTTAGCAATATCATATGACCCCTTTAAAGGAATATTCTGCCTTAAATATAACTTGCACACTGCTCAGCTTCACCTATGCTATTGATTACTATAGAAAATAATTTCAACATTACCTTCATTAATGTACCGTAATGCATTTAAAATATACAGCTTTCAAAATTAGCATGCAGAAGTGTTTTCAAAGTATCACATTTCCATGAGTTTGTTGCATTTAGTGCCATATTTTGTATTCATTTAATATTTTATGTATTTATGTACTTTACTAAGTAATATGCATTTAGAGACATGTGGACGTGTCCCTACCACTGATCTATAAGAGTTCTCTCCTTAAATATGATAAGGTCCAGCAACAGATAAATGAGTTGCTCTAAATTTCACAAAAAGCTTAAGGACTTGATTATGAGTCAAACATTAAAGTGAGTTGCTGTTTTTGTCACTCTTCTGATGAAGATTTGTTCACTTGTTTGGCAATGTACCCACACAGAGAAATTTGACTACTCGAAAGAGAATACAACTTAATTTGTGTTTCCTGCTAGCTAAATTTCACATACATAAAACCCTAAACCTGGCTCTCTTTTCTTTATTCAAAGTTGATCTATAAGTATACTGAAAGTTCTGTTAATCCTAAAGCAGTGAAAGCTGCACCTAATCATCCTATATGTCCTCTTTAGGTGAAAAATAAACCCAAACATGGTTACTATTTAAACCATGGTATTTGTAGTAAAACTGTGGTTGTACAAAAAAAACATGGTTCCTAACAAAACCATATTAATTCTTAAAGGATGTGGGTTTGTGTATTCTTTTTGTTCTTTCTTCCTTTTTCTTTGTTTCCTTTTTATAACTGTACTGCCTTAATGGTTTGATGTTTTGTACTGTTAACAAATAAAAAAAGATTTGTTATCTGCGCCCCGAAGTTTCGATCTAAATCAAATGATTTGTGGGCCCGCTTGCGGAGGCGTTACGCGGGAAAAGAAATTCTGATTTCTGTTACACAAGTAACGTAACGTAACGTTAGGCCTACAAGTCGGTATTTGAATACTTGCCAGAAAACGCAAAGACGTCGGGTTAAAACTAGGGTAAACATTGTCGGTGCTTTTACAAGTTGGAGGAGAATTTGACGGAATATTTGTTTCAATCGAGTCACCGATTTTGGGGAGTAGCCTAGCTTCTCGACAGGTAAGCTAAACTCAAGTTTTTGCCACTTAAATTAGCTCTTTACTGTCAAGCCTCAGCAAAAAAACAGGAAGATATTGTAATTATAAGAATAACTGTAAGGGTGTAATAAGGTGGCGTTTGCAAAGAAGGCACAGAAACACTTCATCTTTAACTATAATAACCAGGCGGCAAAGCCATTAAAATAATCATTTCTGATGTTCATTGTAAGCATTATAATAGTCTTATACTTGTACATTGTAAATTTATTTAAATTTAAATTTATTGAATCAAAATGATTTAAAGGGGTCATATGATGCGATTTCAAGTTACGCGACTCTGTTCCCCTTTCGGGCTTTGTCTTTACTTTTATTTTGAAAGATGAAGCTCGCGATTATGGTAAGGGGCGTTATATTTCCAACGAGTGCTTGCGGTGTTCGGCCAATCACAATGCTCTGGGTCAGCTGGCCAATCAGAGCAGACTGCGCTTGTCGGAAGGAGGGACTTTGTAGAAAACGAAGCGTTTGAGAGAGGCGGGGCATAGAGGACCTACAATAATGTACAGTATTTGAAAAATAATGTGTTTTTTTAACATTAAAGCATGTCAACATATTCTGTTACACCAAATACACAAAATAATGATCTTTAAAAAAAAGCATAATATGACCCCTTTAAAGAGAAGCAAAAAGCCTAGTATAGCCAGTCAAATTCGTTTAATATTTTAATGGACTCATAAATAGGCCTACCTTGATTCCTGAAAGGTTTCCTGCTTCCATTAATTTTCACGGGTTTTATTTTGTTTGTACATATTGCCGCCCTAAACTGTAAAAAAAAAAAAAAAAAGTTGACCTAACTAAAAAAAAAAATTAAGCAACCTATCGCACTCAACTAAAGTTAAACTAGCAACCGACAACTTAACTTTAGTTCATCTAATGAATAAAAGTCAGTCTACTGAGTGTTAAACGATTTGTCAGCAACCAAAGATTTGTAGCATTTTGCAATGCTAATCTTTTTAAACAAACCCCTTTCTTTTAGATTTGTTTATTTTCAAAGCCTTCTACATAATATGGGTAGTATTTGCCTCTTAAAACTAAAAGCAGACATAGACAAATGTATTAAACAAGTTGCAATGAGATGCACATACAGTAAGTACCTCAGCACCCAATTCTCAACCACAGTGAGGATCAACAAATTTTAAATCAGTAAAAATATGAACTCTGATCTACATGACAGCTAACTGACAGTGACACTGACAACAGCAGCAGCATAAATTAAGCCAGTGATGATACTATTTTAAAGGGGTCATATGATGCTTTTTTTTTAAAGATCATTATTTTGTGTATTTGGTGTAACAGAATATGTTGACATGCTTTAATGTTAAAAAAACACATTATTTTTCAAATACTGTTCATTATTGTAGGTCCTCTATGCCCCGCCTCTCTCAAACGCTTCGTTTTCTACAAAGTCCCTCCTTCCGACAAGCGCAGTCTGCTCTGATTGGCCAGCTGACCCAGTGCATTGTGATTGGTCGAACACCGCAAGCACTCAATATCTCTTTGGTTTTGAGACTTTAGTCTTTGTGCATAGATAAGATCCCTGAAGTTGCAATCAGCTTGTAACACTCCAAAGAGAAAAGAAAACTTGAAATCGCATCATATGACCCCTTTAATAATAATTAACATAAAATGTTTTCAAGCTGCAATGCATGCTGGGAACTTGTGCAATATTGTTCCGTGTAAAATTGTTTGCTCAGATGACTCAATTTGAAAAGTTGGGAGAACATTTGGATATGTTGTGAACAAATACTTGAGTATCTAAGTAAGGTAAACAAAACAACTTTTGCTAGCGACATGTTTAGAGTATTTTTGTTCAGTTCACACAAAAAATTTAACTGACTTCTCCAACTAAAATTTCTTTGTTCTGGCTACTTCTTTACATTGGTTAGTAGAACTTTTCAAAAGTTGGATTTTTTACAGTGTAAAGATGAAGCTTGAAAACATAAGTTCTGTACCGAGAGCAGCAGCAACACAATTGCAGTCCATTTGTATCATTAGTGACACAAAAATGATACTATCAGTTTATATGCTAGATTTTAGGAGTAGATCACATAATTTATCTCAATGCTAAGAAACATTTTAGTCCAAGTTAAAAACTCAAACTGCCCAACACACACAGTCAGGCATTGGAAAAATACATCTATTTACATAAATCAACCAGGAAACCATAAATTCAGAAGCCATATCTGTACAACATACATGTTCTGTATTTGGCATTATGCTTCATCTGTACAACATACATACATACCCCACTGATATTATACAGCACAATTAGATGCTGAAAAGAATAAAATCCTATTTGGGCAACAGAAAAACTCGTCTGCTACTTCTAGTCTCGCAGTTGGTGTACATAAACACTATTTCTTAGCACCTATGTCACCATTAAGCATGTTCTTTCAGGGTTACGCCTATCATCAAGAAGCTGTAATGATGTACTTGAGCTCTATGGACAAATAGTACTCCAAAAGCTAATTAGGTGTGAAGTTTAATTAATTGCACAAGCTCTTTACAATAAAACACCTGCCTCTCACTGCCCACTGTAGTGTAGTAATGGTCGGAAACTTCACAGTTGCTAATGGCTGGAGATAAAACAGAAGCACTACATTAATTAGAAGTCATCAAACACAATGATTCAGAAAAAAATTGGCATGTTCACCAAATAAACCTAGCTGTCCATCTGAACCATGTAACCTTTAAGACGCATATATTGTCCTGGTGTAATAAAAAGGCCACTAATACTCTTAAAGTTCACTGTTCTACACAAGACTCTTTATCGCTGGGAATATATAATGAGACAGGTTTATTAACAGCAGTTATGAGTCATCAAGTACCATAATGTTTTAATAAAGTGATGGATTAAGGACCAAACACTGGATTCTCGGTTTGTACAAGGGTCCTTAACAGACAGACTATAAAAGACAAATTCCCTGAAACTCAGGCATCAACAGCACAAAGATGGAAATAAAACATGATCAGCTGATCGCTTAGATTATGTGAACACAGGCAAGATGGTGAGTTTCACAGAAGCTGTCATATTTCATCCCAAAATGGACAAAAAAAAAATCAAATATTGCATTAAAAAAGCAATGGGACTTTTTTGATTTGTGAAATTATTTCCATGATTAAATGCTAAAAAACTATTTCAATTAGAGATATTTGTAAAGTATCATTTTAATAGTATACATGATATGTACTAAACTGAAACAAAAATAATTGTGCCCAGACTTGCCTTTTTTATATGCAAAACAATTGATTTCTTTTGACTTTGGTGTGAAATATAACAGGAAATGAGGAAATTTCTTTATGAAATTCATCCGAGAAGAACAACAACAAAAAAGATTATTTTATAAGATTATTACGAGAAACTATATATATATTTATACTGCTTTAGATGTTTACATTTGCCTTTAGTATTTATCATTGCATATGCAAGTCTAATTGTTAATGAGGGGACAAAAGTGCTTCATGTGAAACGGCACGTCGTCTTTTGCATGTTAAGGATGCTTTAAAGATGATTCACCTGAACATTTCTAATTCAATATAAAACAACCACTTATTAATATAAAACCTTCTTTCAATATTTGTTTTCCTCAGTCTCTTTCTTAAAATGTCAAAGCCCATAAAATAAGTAACGCGCAACTCTCAGGTCTGATTAGATCAACTGAAACAAAGCTGAATCACTGTTCAAACTCCAAACGCAATAGTCACATTCCCGAGGAAGAAGAGAAAACCAAATCCAGCGTCTGTGAAAGTCCGGTAGTGTCTCTCAAAGCTGCGTGAAATCATGGAATCCAGCAGAGGTTTGATGATGAGCTCAGGCCTCGTCCATCTCAGGGAAATTGAGGATCTTGCGATGAGCTTGTCGGAGATACTGCTGCTGCTTGAAATAAACCTTAAACGCCCCTTTAATAGCCACAAACGCAATGCCACCCTGAGACAGAGAGATCAGTGTGAGGTTACGTGTGTATAAACCACTGTGATAGTTTTCCATTATATTCTCGTACCAGAATGGTCCTCTGAAGATTGGAGTTGACGCTGCTGAACATCAGTTTACCCACGATGGTGGCGATGGTGGGGAACACGAGGGCGCCGCACAGGATGCGTGTGGCAGACATGTGATCGGCCAGCGGACTGGCCTCCGCCGGGATCCTCGGCACTGGGCAGCCGATACCTGCGCATGACAGGGTGAGAAACAAGATTTATCAACATTTTTGGTGACCGTTTCACAGAAGCTTGTAATAAACAATATAAGTAGTGATGAACAGACATGTCAGGCAGTTTAGCTTTCCATTTGGCACTTCAAACTGGTTTCAGATATTGAATTCTGAGTAAATATTGTGTAAAATAGGTGTTGAATTAATTAACATTTTATTTGCATTATTTTATATTAGTGTTAAAATTAACTTTACAATTAAGAATATATATTAGGAAATGTCTATAACATCTATAACTGTAATATTTCAAATATTAGACCATATGTGACCCTGGACCACAATAAGGCTCAATTTTTTGAAAAGCTGAATAAATAAGCTTTCCATTGATGTATGGTTTGTTAGGGTAGGACAATATTTGGCTGAGATACAACTATTTGAAAATCTGGAATCTGAGGGTGCAAAAAAAATCAAAATACTGAGAAAATCGCCTTTAAAGTTGTCCAAATGAAGTTCTTAGCAATGCATATTACTAATCAAAAATTAAGTTTTAATATATTTACAGTAGGAAATTTACAAAATATCTTCATGGAACATGATCTTTACTTAATATCCTAATGATTTTTTGGCATAAAAGAAAAATGGATAATTTTGACCCATACAATGTATTTTTGGCTATTGCTACAGATATCCCTGTGCTATTTAAGACTGGTTTTGTGGTCCAGGGTCACATATGTATTTATATTAAATAATACATATAATTTTTAAATAATAAACATTAATTTATATCATAACAAATAAAACATGATTAAATTTGGATATGTACAAATATAAAAATGTCTGAAATTACATAATATAGATAAAGATGGTATTTTTAAACGTAGTGAATGAGTATTTATGAAACTGATACAGTGGGTACGGAAAGTATTCAGACCCCCTTAAATTTTTCATACTTTCTGTACCCACTGTACATCCAACATCCAATATATATATATATATATATTTTTTTTTAGTTAAATATTTATTTATTCTTGGTTGTCTCATTTGAATCTTATTTTTTGTGTTTTAATTTGATTTGAGTTTAACTGTGAACCTTAGATAAGCTATTACCCATAAATTAAATTAAAATTGTATGCAATAATATGTAAAACTAAGCTAAGTATATTAAGAACTATATCGGATAAACTTATCTCTTATCATTTATTTTCAACTTAATAACAAATCAGCATATTAGAATGATTTCTGAAGGATCATGTGACACTGAAGACTGGAGTAACGATGCTGAAAATTCAGCTTTACAACAGGAATAAATAAAATTTTTAAATACATTAACACACAAATTGCAATAATAAACAATAAATATTACTGTATTTTTGATTAAATAAATGCAGCCTAGGCGAACAATATACACACACACACACACACACACACACTGTCACCACTGACCTGGGAAAATACAGTTGAGGATCTGAAGCTTATTGGAGTATTTCCTCCAGAGGCGGAGCACATAATCCTCCCAGCGAATCATCTTCCCTAGAATTAGCATAACTGGGATGGTTGGCAGACCAATCAACAAGAAGAGAGGATCGGCTCGTTCCATCACATCCAGACCTTCCTTATGACCCACAACCTGAGAGACAGATTCTTAAGAATCAAATAACGCTTGTAAAATCATTTCATCTGTGAGTGACGTCTCACCTGCATGACTGTCACAGCGCCGTATGTGACGGCCGTCCAGTAAATAGATCCCACCATGATACCAGCAGCAGCAAACGGACAGGCCTTCGAGATCAACCGGTCTGCCAGATCCAGCACATACACCACCGGCCCTGCACACAAAAACACACTGTACTTCAAACAATATTTTGGCAGAATTAACTAAATAAACTTATGTTTACATACCAAACAATTATAGCATAATGCCATTGCCAATGATCTCAACTACGAATACACTAGCAATTTTCCTCAAAGATACAACTCATTTAAACATTGGTAATAATCAGAAATTGAGCAGCAGATCAGCATATTAGAATGATTTCTGAAGGATCATGTGACACTGAAAACTATAGTAATGATGCTGAAAATACAGTTTTGCCATCACAGGAAGAAATACATTTTAAAGGGGTCCTATTATGCTCTTTTCCAAAGTCTTGATTTTGTTTTGGGGGTGTACTAGAACAGACTCTCATACTAGGTTGTTCAAAAAACACATTATTTTTCACATATTTTACAATATTACAACACATCTCTCCCCAGTCTGGCACGAACGGCTCGAATAGTTCCTGTATCAAATGAAGGCCCACCTTCTGAAATACGAAATGTGCTGTGATTGCTGGGTTAGCTGGGCCAGTGTAGGTTGTGATTGGTTAGCTGGGTCAGTGTGTGTTGTGATTGGCAGCACTCGGCGCCTGGTCAGGAAATGTCATTCCCCTTACCATAGCCGCCTGCGAGCTTCAGTGTAAATATTGTGTCGATATCAAATCAATTTGAGCGCGATTTAAACCAGGATGATTGTAACCACTTTAAGTTCGTCTGCCTTGGGAAAGCTAGCATGTCTCCGACATAGTGATAACACTCGTTGCCTTCTCTAGTGCAGCTCAACCAGGTGTCGTCCCATTCGTCCATATTTGTGATATCACAAATCCCGGAAAATATGCGTTGTAGTCCAAACGAGTCGTTCGTTGTAGTTTTTGAAAAGTGATTTCTGTTAAATAAAATATCTCCTTTTGAACTGGACTTTGAGCTTTGTAACTTCACAGGTCTTTTTTATGCTCAAACAGCAACATTACAGACTAACTAAAGTTGAAAAAGTGAAAAAGCATAATAGGACCCCTTTAAAATATATTCAAATAGAAAATAGTGATTTTAAATTGCAATAATATTTCACAACAATTTCTGATCAAATTAATGTAGCTTGGCGAGCAAGATACTTATTTGTAAAACTTTTTGTTTTAAATCTTCCCAACCCCAAACTTTTGAAATGTAGTTCATCTTTATAGGAAACTGTAAAAGGCTCTACAGTATATTGTTATTTATATCACCATGCAGACATTAAGCCATTTAAGAAACAATATCACGAAACAAGAGAGATATTAAATAATAAAAAACTAGGTGATATTGAGGTTTGAATCATGTGACCATCATGTGAGGATCAAGTGGGTGATGAATCCAGAAAGTAAAGAAGTGTCTCTGGTTCCCTGCCTCTCCAGCAGGGGGTAGAAGATGATATTATGATCTGGAAACAACGTGTTGGGAATCAACAGGCCATCAAATGCTCTTCTGGCTATATATTTACAGACACTTTTATCCAAAGCAACTTACAAATGAGAATATGTGATTATCAAAATTTTAAATTGTCCACAGAAAGAGCACACAAATTACTGCCGATCATCCTGTTTAATTCACTATGACTGACCATGATGACACACTGCAGTTGATGGGAGTGATAAGCACTTTATTGCTCTTAATATACTTGACCAATGATGACTACATCCTAAATGACTTGGGAATAAAGTTTTACGATCACTACAAAGCACACAGTGTAACAGTCCTAAATAGGAATGAGGAAACAGTCAAGGTGGACATCAAGAGGAAATCATGTCATATTTACTGACTGACAACCTGCTTTCCTCTCAACCTATAAATACCCTCCACTGCAGGAGATGTCTAGGACGACTCTCTGGAGACTCAAGAGCTTATTTTCACGTTCATTTCCTTCCTTCTCTGGTGAATCATGACTTCCAGTTTTCCCATATATCATACACTGAGCATTTTAATCCATTACTGTACATGGAACTGCGGCTTTATCAACTATAGAAGTTAAAAGCAAAGTAGTTTAACACAAAATCTGTCAAGAACATTTCAGATTTCACCTAAAACATAAAAATAAGCTTAAATAATATATAAATAAACATTAAAATGGAAAATTATTATTTTAAATTGTAATAGTATTTACTGTTTTTACTGTATTTCTGACTAAAAAATCACTTTTGAACAGTAGTGCATCTTTATCGAAAACTGTAAAAGGCACGCTCTCTCTCTCTCTCTATACAGTGGGTACGGAAAGTACTCAGACCCCCTTAAATTTTTCATGGCTGCAATATAACAAAGAGTGAAAAATTTAAGGGGGTCTGAATACTTTCCGTACCCACTGTATATACATAATATATAAATACATACTAAAGAGAAAATGAAGAAAATATTTTTTACTATCCTCATAACAATTATGGACAATAATTGTGAGACATTATTTTCACAACAACTGCACAAACTACCACCATCTTACCTTTACCATAATAGAAATTACTTTTTATTATTATTATTATTATTATTTTAATCTGTATTTTATAATTGACTTAATTATTTCAGTGCAAAATATTTTATTTTATTATTTTATTTTATTTTATTTTATTTTTAGGCCTGAAAAGAGATATAAGCTGTCATTACTGAAAAACCAAAGAATACACAATCAAATACACAAAAATGTACAAAATAATCTCTTCACCAAAAAGTTCCTGTATAGATTTCTGAGAAGTTTCTGTGTGTAAAATAACCTTCAACACACATTAAATCAGAACTCAAATGCAGGGCAGACAGTCTTCAGTTGTGTGTGTGTGTGTGTGTGTGTGTGTGCTGGGATCACTGACCCCTCTCGAGAATATTAATATGGAATATTCCGATGACAGCGCCGGAATCTGGTTCACATTCTCTCTAAGCGCTGCAGCATCAACCTAATGGCTACTGGCAAGAGGAAACACTCAGGCATTTCTGCTGCCGGCCACAGATTCCATTATTAAGATCATTAAAAATAAACTCCGCTTAGCAGGAATACATCTGCAGTCTATTCTTCCTCGTTTTACACCAGCTTCACTGCTCTGCCAAAGAACTGCTGTGGAACAAGGACTTTCTGTTCCCTACAAACCCTCTCCAATGCCAGGCTGCATAAAACAACTTCAATGTGATGTCAGCTGCACTGGTCGGAAGAACATCTTGAAAGTTAATCAGCAGTAATATATTTGAAAAAGACAGATGGTCTTTCACCTTCACAGTTATGGCTTTTCTGAGCAAAGTGGCAGATCTGTGCCCATATATAAAAGCCCAACTAAAGTGCCAAACCATAGTCAGCTACCTACCTAGGGAGCATTTTATGGCAACATAGATACACTACAGCTAGATTATGCTGCCTTCTGAGATTAAGATTTAATCATTTTAGCTAGATATAATTATTCCAAGGAATCATTGCATATATCCTTCATGGATTTTTTTGGAACTTTTTTTGCCTCAAACACGGAGAAAGGAAAACAAATCCTAATAGTTATCAAAGTAGGCATCTTTTTTTTTTTTTTTCAAGAAAAAAATTTATTTTAAGGAATCCTTCATGGATATTATATTTTGTTCATATTACAGTTATAACAATTCGATTTTGTTTTGTATCAAAAAGAAAAAAAATCTTAACAGTCATAAAACTAGGCTTCATATTCATGTTCCTTTTTTCTTTTTTTTTTAAGAAAAATATAATTTATTTTAGCAATCATTTGGGCCAAATTCTAAGGAATCAATACATGCATCCTTTATGGATATGACAAGTCCATAATGCATTGCAACAATTTTGTGAGAAAACGCTCTCTAAAAAAATTAATTAATAAATAATTAATTGATATTTATAAAAAACATATAATGACATTCCTATGTAAAAAAAGAAAAAAAACATCGTAAAAATTGCCAGTATTTCATGCAGCACTGGCAAGGACAATGAAGACTGAAGTAATGGCTGCTGAAAATTCAGCTTTGCATATTAAAGTATATTAAAAAAGAAAACAATAATAAATTGTTTTATTTTAAAACAAATTGTATTTTAAATTGTAATGATATTTCACAATATTACTGTTTTACTGTATTTTTGATCAAATAAATACAGCATTGGTAAGCATCAGAGACCCTTTAAAAAACATAAAAATCTTGAATGGTGCTGTAGACAGTGTCTTTATCATTAAGTAGAGCAGGACAGATACACGTGTCTAAATATGGGACAATAATGTTATTCTAAGACACTTACTAAATTCGACAGGGAAACTCTGAAGGCTTAATACGTGAAATAACTCCGGACGGGTTTAATAGAGCAATGCATCCACTAAGACTTCACTCACTGTTATAACCTACATAAAGCCCTGGAACAGGAACACAGTGCGTCCTGTGGAAGAAATGAGAGAGTGTTTGTGAAGTACTGCACTGTATATTATATAGTTCTATGCGTACAGCGTGACCCGTCTGTCTGATGTGAAAGGACGTCCTCGTCCACGCGCCGCTGAAATCAAACACCTGAATGTGACCCATCAGGATTTTCATCTCTGATACCAGGAGCACACAAAGACTTTATGAACAACAGAAATACCTTCCTCTTCCTTCTGTCAGTGACTTCCTTCAGTCAGTTCAGCACAATCTTGTTTAAAATCTCATGCATGAACTTCAACCTAGTTGTGCACATTTCTATCTGCTGAATTCAGGGTTTCTGAAAACATATATTTAAGACCAAGTCATTTTAAAGACCAAGTAAAGAAAATTCAAGGAATAAATTGAAGGAAGCCAACAATACGTCAATATGTTTTCTATTTGAATATATTTTATAATGTCATTTATTCCTGCGATCAAAGCTGAATTTTCAGCATCATTACTCCGCTCTTCAGTGTCACGATCCTTCAGAAATCATTCTAATATGCTGATTTGCTGCTCAAGAGACATTTCTTATTATTATCATCAATGTTGAAAACAAGTTGTGCTGCTTAATATGTTTCTGTGGAAACTCTGATACATTTTTTTGTATTCTTTGATGAATAGAAGGTCCAAAAGAACAGCATTTATTTGAAATAAAAATTTGATTAAGTTTAATGCATCCTTGGTAAATAAAAGTATTCATTTCTGTTTTTTTTTTTTTTAAGTGAACATAGTGAATATTTAGTGTATATTTCATTCAATATTGGAAAGTACTGATTAAAAATTATTCTGAAATTTAACCAACTCATTGAAAAGAATCAGTGAAACCCACTTCACTATTCACATGGCATATCTTTTGTTTCCCAATCTTTCTTGATCATCACATTCAATTCAGAAGACAAGCTCACAATGCAACTAAATGAAATGCTTTTGCTGTGGAGTCATAGACTAAGCAGTGGTGCAGGAAACCCTCATATTCTCGAGTTGTGACATTCGTCTCTGTCTGACTGCGTCGCTCTCATTTCTACAGTTTGAATGTTGAACGGAGAGCATGATTGGTGCAATTTCACAGCTGGCCACGGTCACCCTGACAACCGTATCCCAGAATAAACCCATGGCTGTGGAAAGAGACAGAGAGCAAGAGAGAAGAGAAACTAATGCTGTTATACTCTCAACCTGATCAATTTACATAAGTGACGACACACAAGAGGATGAAAAATGACATTTCGTTTCATGAGCAGCGGATTACTGGAATCACAAGCAAATCCTCATCACCAATATCAAAAGAGGGATTTCTCTGGAATCAGGATTGACCTACTAAGTACAAAAAACTAAATAAACAAGTGCAACTATTCATAACTACCATAGTGACATTTGATGAAGTTTGATAACGTCTGAAAGTGAAAGTATGTCACAAATGTCCAGAATTTTGCTTGTCATGTGTGGTATGTGAAAGTGAACTGTTTAATTGTTTATTATCTTTTAAAATGAATGATATTTGAAAAGCATTTCTGATGTAAACCTCAAGAAAAGTGGTTTTAATACCTGTTCCTATACCAAAAACTATAACAATATTTTTTCTTTTTGCAAGGAATTAATACTTTTTTTTAATTATGCATTAAATTTCATAAAAAGTTGACAGTAACGTTCACATTTATAATGCTACAAATAAATGCTGTTCTGTAGAACTTTCTATTCATCAAAGAATCCTGAAAAAAATCTATGATGGTTTTCACAAAAATATAAAAGTATTCAACACTGGTAATAATAAGAAATGCTTCTTGAGCAGCTAATCTGTATATTACAATGATTTCTGAGGGATCATGTGACACTGAAGACGAGTAATAAAGCTGAAAATTCTGCTTTGATCACAGGAATAAATTCCATTTTAAAACAGATTCACATAGAAAAAGAGTTATTTTAAACTGTAATATTTTACAATGTTAACTGATCATATAAAGGCAGTGTTGCTAAACAAAAAAGACTTCTTTCAAAAACAACAACCAAAAAATGTTAGGAAAATCAACTAATAAATGGCGTATAGTTGACTCCATATATTAAACAGGGATCCAAGACACATTTTTAAGAATGTCAACCGACATACTTCGGCATTAAAGAGTTGTCATACCAAGCTTAGGGAACACGATAAGGTATTCAGCATTGCATTGTGGGCAGGCGACACGTGCGGTGCTGTTGCCCCTCTGTTTCTCATCAACCCAGCGCTGAAGACACGACTGATGAACCCATTTAGTGGAACCACGGCAGCGGCACGGACGCACCCACTCCGCCGTACGGTCATCCTCATCTGTGGCAAAACACACCCAACAACTCCTGAAACACACACACACACAGAGACAGAAACACATCAGCACTCGGCTCGGGGTTTAATTCAGGGCAAAATATAACAACATAAAGGTGAAGAGAAACTTTGTCATGTAGCTGTGTAAAGTTCAAGGCTCCAGGAGTTATTTTTATAGTTCATCTCTTAAAAGTATCAAGGGACAGTCTGCAAAAAAGAAAAAAGAAAGAGAGGCAACTGCAGCAGAGTAATATGGGTCAGTGACTAAACACAAATGAAACAAGATTATCAACTCCACCTCAAACGACAAACAAAACATGTTATCATTTTAATCTCACTGTCATTTTTTTCAACAACCCAACTGTCCAGACCATCATGCTCAAGATAAAACTTGTTTTATATACTAAGGTCTTAGTAAATGAATTACAATGTCAATTACTCAAATTATCACAATACACACACACACACACAGACACAGACACACACACACACACAGACAGAAACACATCAGTGCTCGGCTCAGTGTTTCATCCAGGGCAAAGTATAACAACAGAAAGGTGAAGAGAAAGTTTGTCATGAACTATTTTTATAGTTCAACTCTTAAAAGTATCAAGGGGACAGTTGGCACAAAAAATAGAGAGGCAACTGCAGAGTAATATGGGTCAGTGACTAAGCACAAATGAAACTCCACCTCAAAAGAGGAAGAAAAAAAACATGTTATTTTAATCTCACTGTCGTTTTTTAACAACCTGTCTAAACCAATGTGTTCAAGATAAACTGGTCTTATGTACTAAGGTCTTAGTATATGCTAATTACTCAAAATATCACAATTGCATGCTCAATCACACATCAGCATTTTTGCTGAGAAAAGCCCACAAATTAAGATCATTTAAAGACTAAACAAAATAGTTTAATTTATTGGGGTTTTAATGAATTAATTACATAATATGCCAATTGATTACTCAGAAAGATGACAAAATTACTGTCACTCCTTCAGTCTTTGTATTAGAAACACTCACAATCAAATTAACTGCATGCACAATCACATACTACTTTGTTTGCTGAGGAAAGCCCAAAATTGTATATATCATCGTGGCAAATCACTGAATAGAAGCCAATATTGTTTCATTTTTCGTCCAGCATCTAAACGGCAATGTCTAATGATGATCCTGTAAATAATCGATGTCAAATCTCTCAGTGTTTCTGCGCTGCTGGAGGAGGGATCGAGACTCGGCCGTTCTCTCAGGTTCCTGAGTGAGATTTTCCATTCTGTCTGTTTCTGAATAAAACATGAGGGATGAGGGTGACCGAAATCAGTCACGTGCTTCTCATCACGAACCTCCTGTGATCATCTCAGGACCATCAGATGACAATCCCAGACCCAAACAAGAACACATAGATTTGTGCTTTTATGCACCTTTGCATCTTCCTTAAAACATGGCCTGGGGCCTGTTTCATAAAACAAGTTTACCAAATAAGCCGGGTTTATTTCAATTAGTCTGACGTATTGTCAGTTGATTTGGTTCAAAATAAGTCTGGATTATTTGGTAAACTTGTTTTATGAAACAGGCCCCTGATCTCAATTGAAATAATATCTCAGTTTAATGTACAAAAATAAAATAAAATAAAAAAATATTGATTTAAACTTGGTAAAATGGTTCAATTAAGCTTATTGGTAGGTGAAAGCACAACCGCATTAAGAGAATAGTTCACCAAAAAATGAAAAATTGCTGACAATATACTCACCCCCAGGGCATCCAAGATGTAGATGAGTGTGTTTTGAATAATTGAATAATTTGATAATTAATGATAAATGTATTACATGCACAAGTTTTTGCTTCACAAGATGTTAATTGAAGGACTGGAATGGATTACTTGTGGATTATTGTGATGTTTTTATCAGCTGTTTGGACTCTCATTCTGACGGCACCCATTCACTGCAGAGGATCCATCGGTGAGCAAGTGATCTTCAAACCTGTTCAAACTCATCTACATCTTGGATGGCCTGAAGGTGAGTAAATTTTCAGCAAATTTTTAATTTCCAGGTGAACTATTGCACAAAAGCACAACATATTTAGTTACAAAACAAAAAAAGGTGGAAGATGTGTACCAGTTTTGGGAATGACAAATTACAGAACCAGAAAATTATTTTAGATTGTGTCTGGATGAATTCTCTCATAGATTTGAACAAAAGACCAGAAGCAATATAAAGAGTGACGAAATGATCGGAGATCTTCACAAGATCAGTGCTACGGACAAAGATGCTTCTCCACGTTCCTTAAGAACCTGCCTCTCCTGTTCCTGTAACTCTACCTCCATCATGACAACCATCAGAAACACAATCACCCCCGTGAAACCCAAGACATCGCACCGTTGCCCCTCACTCTAGCACACTCGCATAACATGGATTTACACACTAAGAGCTGTGTTCATTAAGGTGCACCGTGTAAGGTCAGACAACCCGATTATCAGCCAATAAACAAGGTAAAACAAATAGTGCTGTGAAACACAATCTGATTTAGGCTTGTTTGCCTTCACTCAACAGGGGTTTCAAACTACAGGCCATATTATCTGCAGTAAAATTCTGCAAGGTATGACACATGACAGCATGATGAGATTTTTGTCTGTTTTGTGGGAGAAAAATTATTCTCAGATACATCACAATTCTTTTATTAACAATTGTGCTTTAAAGCACAAATAAAAAAAAAATATATATATATATACTAATAACATTTTTAAATTTATTTTAAATGTTTATTTTAAATAAATTATACAAATAAATAATAAAATGCTACTAATACATAAAGTAAAATATATACTAATAGCATATTAAAACAAATACATGAACTATACAAATAAATAAACAACTAATTATCAATAATAAATTATTCCCATTGATTTTTGCAAGAATGGACCATCTCCCCTTATTTAAAAATAAGGATTTTGATGTCAAGATTTTTGTTTTGAGGGAGAAAAATTATTCACAGATACGTCACAATTATTTCATTAACAATTGTGCTTTAAACCACAAATAAATAAATAAGTAAATAAAATATATACTAATATCATTTTGAAATATACTTTAAATAAACTATACAAATAAATATTAAAGTACTGCTAACACATAATAAAATAAAATATATACTAACAGCATTTAAAAAAAAAGAAACATGATTCACAGATGCATCACAATTCTTTCATTAACAATTAAATCACAAACAAACAAATAAATAAATAAATTCTAAAAAAAAAATAACAGTTATAATAAATAAATACTATTAATATTTTTAACATTTAGATAAACTACATAACAAAAAATACATAATGAAATTACTAGAAATTTTAATTTTTATATGACTGGACCTTCTCCCCTTATAATGCAGGGTAGTTTTTTTTTTCTTTCTTTCTTTTCATGTTTGCAAGTTCATGTTTCTCTGACTCAAAATTAAATTATACAGAACTGAATTGCGAGGAGGCGTTTAACAATTCCCAGCCATAATATTTTGTGGCCATGCAAACTAGATCATACGCCTTGTTCTTCAGGAGTGCTGACTTCTGTTCATTTTTACTATGTTTACACAAACATGTGCTTGCAGCACCTTATCTCCACATTTGCAAACCAAACAACTTTTGAATAATAAGGCTAATAAAACGTTGACTTTGCCCAGCTGAACAACTGTGATCATATTCTGTTCACTTCTGTAACTGAAGACACATGACAGAATTACTCTTCAGCACTGTTTGTGATAATATATATGATGCTTAAAATATCTCCAATACAACAGACCATTTCCCATTAAATCATATTCCGGGAACGTATGCTGCAAAAATCCCTCTTAGATGCACAGAAAACACACTTCTCCACCTCTAGATTCACATTACTACTTGAGCTCTTGCAGAATATAGCTCTAGTGTCTATGAGATACCATCAGGAGGTCAGAAAGTCGATACCGCTCACCTTTCTTTACATGTTAAGAGCCGGTTACATGACACAGAAAGACAATCTAGAGCACAGCGAGGGCGTCTCTGGAACTGATAACCCTGATAATAGTTTAAATATCCTGAACTCTAGAGCCATAACATAAGCTCCTATTTCACACAGGATTAGTTTTCATGAATAAAGTGGCTACTGTTAACTGATAATTAACAGTTTAAACACGCCTCCACATGTCTACGTCACTGTGTGGGAAGATTTGCATAACACCGCCCAAATGTTCACGCAAAGAAAGAAGGTGTAACTTTTATTCTCACTGTAGTATTGTTGTTGCCGCGGCCATGTCGTGGAGACGCTGTGTTTCTCGTTGTGAAAGCGAAACTACTTTGTTTGGCCTTCCAAAAGAGGACACGACAAGAAATCAGTGGTTAAGTTGTATTTACAACACTGTTCCAGAACAGTTCAACCCAAATATTCAGATGTGAGCAATGCATTTTATGGAGAGTAGCGTACAATGTCGGTGTTCTGACAAATAATGCTGACTCAGTCACAGCCTGTAAGTACGTTTTCATATCTAAACGTCACACGCTTGAGGTATTCGGCCAATCACAACGCACTGGATAGCTGACCAATCAGATCACACCTCGCTTTTTCAGAACGATGAGCTTTGTAAAAACTCAACGCGTTTCAGAAAGGCGGGGCATAGAGGAGAAACAATAATGTACAGTATGTGGAAAATAATGTGTTTTTT
>NW_015552593.1:6296-27516 GCF_001515605.1 Sinocyclocheilus anshuiensis | reverse complement strand
GGCGCTTTTCCACTGCATGGTACGACTCGGCTCGGCACGGCTCAGTACGGCACGGCTCGGTTTGCGTTTCCACTGTAGTTTAGTACCGCTTTAGAGTGGACGGGATTATTCTCATGTTGTTATAGTTGTGCCACTGCGACTCTGTTGATGAATTACAGTTTAAGTCACTTCCGTGTTGGCTTCACAAGAGAGAGCGGGAGGTTGCCGCTTGGCCGTACCATGCAGTGGAAAAGCGCCAAAAGTGTTACATTGACAAAATCTCCTGCATGTTCTCATTGCTACACAGGTCAGACTGCATTTAAAGAGGCATTAAAATCTCGGTACAATGAGTTTATTCATTCGGCTGTGGTCACGTGACTGTGGGAACCTGAATGATCTTCCAACCAACAGTCAGTGAGTGAAAGTAGTTGTCGAGCATCAGAGGAACCGCTGAGATCCCAGACGTTTCTATTATACTGACACAAATAGAGCTGCCACGATTAGGACATATTGTCTGGCAATAAAGCGACATAAATAACTGCTATTAGCCATTGAATTGCATTTTTATTCATATCATACCAGTTAATATAATGATAAATATAAACCTTAAACAATAATGTATTCATACTGAACATGGAAGCAAGCATTTTCCTGATTGCCTAAATAATGCAATATATATATAATATTTTAAATGAAAAGTAATATTTTAAAAAATGAAAAGTACTTTTAAATATTAAAATATTTGCGTGAATTATTAAAAAAAAGAAATTATTATTAATAATATTATTAATACCAGTAATGATAATAATCCGTTTTTAATGTGGAACTTAATGGACCTTATCACAAATAAAGTGTATTATCATTATTAAGTTACTCTCACCAAAGTGTTATTGCGGTCACCAAATTTAAAACTAAAAACATTAAAATTCATACTTGAAATAAAATAAGTTAAAGTTTTTTTATTTTATTTCAGTTAACATTTATTTCAGCTAGTTACTGGCTAGTTTTCTCATTTCTTTTAGTTTAACTTGAAGTACTAAAATAACTCAAACTTAAACTGAAATAAAAATGTATAAGAACTATATTTAAAAAAAAAATAAATAAACTAATTGAAATTACAAAAACCTGTAACAAAATCTAAAAAAGTTACAAAAATTACAATGAAAATTAAAAAAAAAAAAAAAATATATATATGAAAGTATATCAATGCTACTAAAAAAACAACTGCTGCTCAAAGTTTGTCTCTATCCCTCAGTACTAACTCTGTTCACCTGCCTAGATTGTGACTAGTTTACAGTTGGTGCACCGGTCGAGCACCAGCTACATTACAGTTCATGTAACTTCAGTCACTGTTTTCCAGTAACGCCAGTCATCTTGAACTTGTGGTCTATATTTGTTCTTGAGGAGGGGTCAGATATGGCCCACTCTCACTCTCTCCCCTGTGGTAAGAGTCACAAGACCCATCCACAAGATCACGTTTCACCAGCAAATGTATAAAGCCAGGGGGAACACAAATTCACAGACCACATAGAATTACCAGCATTTCTAAAAAATCTAGGACTATACGTCTGTTTTAGTGCAACAATAAGTCACATTTTGACTGAACAGCTATAGTTACTTAAAACTACATTTATATTTGAAATCCTGAAAGCCATTTCCTGTTAAAAAAAGCGACTATTCCAGGAGCGCTGCTAACAATCACTGCAGAAGCCACGTGGCATTGCCATCAGTTTTGCACAAGCATTTTCTTCAGAAAACGTTAAAATCTAGTGGAATATTAGCAATTTATGAAAGCCAGTTTCCACAATGGAATATTTTTTCTTGCAATTTTGAGATTACATCTCAAAATTCAGACGTAATTGTAAATTCTAAACTCAGAATTGCGAGAAAAAATCAGCACCAATAGCCTTTGTGTGCCGACATAGAGCGCTCGCGGCTAGGGATGTTCATTTTAACCGGTTAACCGACCATAAGAATTTTTGACCGATTAATACACAGTTAAACGGTTTAAAAAGTAATTTATAAATTTTTTTCAGTAATTTATCAAAATATTTAAAAAGGTTTGCTGCATGGTTAAAATACGCTACGAGTACATAAAAACATTTCTAGAATTTCTAGAAAAGATCATTTCTTTTTTTAGAAAAAAAAAACGAAACTACTCCTTTTAGTCATAAAAATAATCGGAATTGTAAAAGGTTTGCTTTTATTTGTGTACATTCACAATATATATATATACATACATACAGCCTTGCTTTATTATGTTTTTCTCCGCTCGCAGAAGCTTGATGTGATATGAAGACCATGTGAATCCTCATTTTCTGTTGTTTGCTGCTTTTTGCACATGTAAAATGAATCCCCGGGAAACAAATGTTAGTATTTTTAACGGTTCACAGACACTTATCCTTTCTAATTTAATTCAATTCTAATGTAAAATAATCTTGTTGGTTAACAGTTAATAATCGGTTAATGAGTGTCGGTTAGGAAAAATAACCGAAATGAACATCCCTACTCGCGGCGACTCGAGTTTGAATCCCGTCTCATGGTCTTTTGCCGATCCCACCCCCTCTCTATCCACCCAATTCTTTCCTGTCAACTCTATACTGTTCTGTCCAAATAAAAGCATAAACAAGCCCATAAATAAATATTTAAAAAAAGTGAGAAAAATAGCCGCAATTACCTTTTTTCAGAGAAAAAAGCCAGAATTGTGAGACAAATAGTCGCAGTTACCTTTTTACCTTTTTTTTATTTCAAGGCAGAAAAAAAACTGGATTGTGAGATGTAAACTTGGAATTCAGAGACAAAACTCAGAATTACGAGATGTAAACTCCAAATTCTGAGGGGGAAAAAAGTCCAAAAAGCAAGATATAAACTCAGAATCGTCAGAATTGTGTTTATATCTCACAGTTCTGACTTTTTCCCAGACTTGCGAGAAACAAAGTCTGAATTGTACGATAAAAAGTCGTACAATTGCCTTTTTTTCCATGATAGCAATTAGCATAGGCAACATGCAATACTGCATTTTATTGACTTTCAGAACACCAAAGGTCCAAATGATGGTGGATTATTTCCAGACACTTTTCAAACATGACTCAGACACACATTTGTTTTATCCATGATGATGTGGAACTGGAAACACATCAAAGCTGGATGGGAAAAACAATAAGGCAGAGAAAGTGAGGTTTAAAAACAGCCAAAATAAACGGAGCTGGCTTTCTGAATACCGACGAGAACAAAAGAGGGTGATAGAGTGTCTGCCACGTAAAGGTCAGACAGGATTTAAGCATGACCCCGTCTTTTCAAGCGACGAAGAGCTGCATTGCAGAGAGAGCAGCTGCGGGTGGCAGGCCTCGATAAGGCCGTGTGTTGATAGAGCTGCGCGCTGGCGTATGGCTATCTGCTTCCACGCGGACCTGTGAAGGTTGTTGCCTCAGTGACAGACATTAGAGAAGGATGCAGGATCCATTTGAGAGAGATGAGAGCTTTCACCATGACAACTGACACAGATATGTCTGCAAACCGCCTAATGTGCCAATAAACCAGTTTACCAACACCAGCTAGTCCAGTACTTTCCTCTCAACACCTATTTCCTTTGATGTAAACACAAGTATGAGACGAAAACAAGTTCAAATTTACTACCGTTCAAAAGACTGGGGTCGGTGAGATTTTTTCAATGTTTTTAAAAGAAGTCTCTTAGCAAAACTGCATTTATTAGATCAAAAACACAGCCAAAACAGCAATATTGTGAAATATTATTGCAATTTAAAATAACTGTTTTGTATTTGAATATATTTTAAAATGAAATTCATTTCTGTGATGCAAAGCTGAATTTTCAGCATCATTCCTCCAGTCTTCAGTGTCACTTGATCCTTCAGGAATAATTCTATGTTGATTTGCTGCTCAAGAAACATTTTTATTCATATAAATGTTGAAAACAGCTGGACTGCTTCATATTTTTGTGGAAACCGTGCTATATTTCTATTCAAGGTTATTTGATTAAGGACATCATAAATCAAAAGAACAGCAGAAATGGTCTGTGTCTTTACAGTCACTTTTGATCAATGTACTAAATCGCTGCTAAATAAAAATATTAATGTCTTATTAAAACTGTGAACAGTAGTGTATCTTACATTTATAACATTATATAAAATATTATATTTTATTTACAATATTTATGCAATATTTTGCAGGTAAAACACTAGTTATTAAAATGTGATTGAATGACATTTGAATTTTTCTCAAGAAAATGCATGATTTTTTTATTACATATTTTTTAGGATTCTTAAAGAACAGCATTTATTTAAGTAGAAATCTTGTAAAAAAAAAAGTTACTGTCGTTTTAGATTAATTTAATACTTCCTTGCTGAATAAAAGTATTAATTTCTTTCCAAAAAAAAAAACCCTTTTAAATGTATATATACTAACATGTGAAAGTTTAGCGGTCTTTTATTGGACTGGAAGGACAGATCTGCTCAATTGTGTCCCATCAGCAGGCCAGTGCAGTCTAGTTTATTTTGCAAGTGCTGACCCTCTGGCAAACAGGACAGCCTGCGTGGAAAAACATGGACAAGGTCAGGACACCAAACAGCTCGACCCCACGCAGTGACCCAATGAATAATTACTGAAATGAGAACTTGTCCATGTCATTTACCAAAAAATGCTCCTATATATAGAAAATCTGCAATTACATGGAATATTCAATAGTGCTTATTTATGACCCCTGAGGGTCAACCTGAAAAAACTGACCACAACAACAGTGTCATTCTAAACGTCTCCAGGACACACTGTCCTTTTTGCTGGGTTCATTAAAAGTAAAAGCTCATAATACTTAAGACCAACATCACGCAAGTCATGTGGCAAAAGTTTTACCATGAACCTTTCCCAAATCATCCGCTGACCTGAGCAGGTGTGCAAGTCAGATCAAACAGGCAATCAAGCCTCTTATGACTTAAGCTGTTTTACTAAAGGAATATTCTGGGGTCAATACGAGTTAAGCTGTCATAGTGTTGATTAACACAAGAAATAATTTCAATTTGTTACACAGTTTGTAAAACAAACAAAAATGGTAATGTAACGAACATATTATGAAGTCTTAAAACTGACTGTTTTTTAACTCCTGTATTGACCATGTATACTTGATGAAGCCAGTAACATATGCACTCACGCGACGCATGCTAAGATAACTAAAAATGCTTAGGAATCAGGAATTACATTTATTACTCATAACCAGAAGTTATCCCACTCCTAAAAGGACAATTATCAACTTCACAGCTCAAATAATAAACATTTCTATAAGTAGGAATTAATAAATAATTAATTATAATAAACCAATATTAAAAATAATAATAATAATAATAATAACTCGTTACGCGTATTAATAATATCAATACTGCATATTCTGTTGTTGACGTCTAATGGTTGTCAGTTCTGCACATCGGTTTCCAGACACAAATCAGTGTGTTATCATAATGATCTTTAAAAAAGCATCATATGACCCCTTTAAAAAAATAGATGGATCTTTAGAACAGGAGCTGTTAAACATAAACGACCTTAAAGATCTAAAATGTATATAATCAAAAGAGCAAGACTGAATCAAAACTAAATTAAAGGCCAAATGAAGGTCACGCCCCCTCGCCATAGACGTCACATCATGTAAGTAACAGACTTAGCATCTCTATGTAAGAGCAGACACGCTCTGAACCTGCAAACAATCACTCATTAGCTACTCTATTGTTCTTTAAGAATATTTCTAACTATATAAAAGCCCACAAATGTCTCTTTACTGACAGGTTGATATGTAGCTGACATTAGCCGTTTGTTTACATTGCATTTCTTTCACTCACCTGTCCACAATCTGCTGCATCACAACCGCTCCCTCTTCTGCCATATTTACATGAGTCCGCACACTCAATTAATGACTGAAAACTAAATTATGGCAATATTTAAATATTTCAATAATAGAGATTTAATCGTCAGGCCGCAGGGAATCTTAACGCTGTGCTAAACGCATATGAGCGTCTTACTGTCATTAAACAACGGCTGAAATCTGATTATAAACCACTGAGATTGATTATTATAAACCGATCTATTAATGAATATTCATAAATGTCAGTAATTCCAGAAACACGCAGCGACTCCATTGACTGCGCGTGAGAAAACGCGAGAGGACGCAACAACGCGCTTGTGCGAGCATTAACCTGACTCTCGCGAGAGCACAGATGCACTATGGGACGTGTAGTCTTCATGTCATGTAGCCACAAATATAAAAATTTATGTTCTAGCAGAGGCAGGCAGCCTAGAGCAAGAGGGACTACGCCTGCTGGAGCAACATGAAGATACATATTTGGCTCCAGAATACCTCGTACTGTGGTAAGGAGAGACAACATATTTCAGTACAATTTATAAATGATTAGAATGCAGATTTTATTTAACATGGCATAGCATCCAGGAAATAGTAATAGCATGAGTGAGGGCTTCATTCATTTCCCTTTTCATATGGCATATGGTTAGGTAATTATGTGGTGTTTGCTTATTGCTGATGTGTTATGATTTTGATCATTTCTTTTGTTCATTTTTCTTTTATTGAGTTCATTGATACATATGAGACTTGAAGTGACAAGCATCTTCTGCTATTCTCTGTAAAATTAACTCTACTATTCTTCTATAGGAAAATGCCCCAAATTTGACCCACATTGGTCAATTTCAATCACTTTTAGCATTTTATAATATTTTCTGTATTTTATATTAACTTATTTATTAGTATTAGTCAATGAATAGATATCTTAGAGCTATAATTTAAGTTAATTATTTCATAAATGAATTTCCATTATGACAGGAGCAGTGAATATGGAGCCATGTAGCAGATTTGCATATTTATTTTGATATTATCTTGATATTTGATATAGTACAATTGTTTACCAATTAGCCTATATGCCTAAGTCATGTGAATGCTTTAAACTTTATTCTTTCATCAGTTAAAGGTCATTTTGTTGTGCATTTAAACATTGTCACTGCGACTAAACCTGGCTTAATATTGGGTTATAAAATGGATAGGTCTTGTCCTAGCTTCTTATTGTTCAGTGCAGCGTTTTAACATGTTAAAATCCACAATATATCACCATCTATGACCTGTTCATCATATGACTGCACACCTCCTATATCATAGTTTTGTTGCATATCAAAGTTCTGTTATGTCAGGTAATATTTCTTCTATCATAAGGGTGCTATACTTTGCTAAATAAAATCATATTTTATTTAAAAATTGTGTCTTTAATATTTTAATATTTAGTAGTCTACCTAATTTAAATACCAAACCATCTGGACCCGATTATATATTGGGACTGTCACTGTATGCTAAAGGGTTAAACTGTGATTTGCATGTTATATTATAAGCTTTACAACGCGTCATATAGTGCGTTTGATGGCTGTATTGACCGAAAAACTACAATTCCCACAATCCCTCAGTGCATCAGCCATGCGCCGCAGTCAATCAGCTGTTGAGGCGACTGCAGAAGGGCAGCTCATCTGTCATATCAAAACCCAGGCGAGACAAACAGAAATAGCCTTATTTACAGAATACCAAAAGGTGAACGATAAGGTAAAGTCTGATTCATGTACAGCGGGGAAAAAAAAAAGAAAGCAAGAGAAAAAAAGTCAACCCATCAGATGCATGTTATGTGTGTTTAATAATAGCTACTCTGAGTTGTGTGCAGCGGATTAAAGTGTTGGATTTGATTTCTTTCCCTTTCCAATAACCCGGTGCATTTTAGAAATGCATTATAATATACATGCATGTGATGTGCCGGTATACAGCAATATTATTTACTGTCTTTTAGATGGTCAACGCGTGCTCTGAAGTGATGAGTTCTATAATGACCTTGAATATGCAGCTCTAATGCAGCAAAACGAGGATTAACGGACGGAATATTTGGCAGAAACGCTCTTCATCTTGTTACGATCGTCTATTCTGATTAAAATTTGATTAAAAGTTGAGTTCATAAATCCATCAGGCTCGCTGAAACTGTCGCATTCTCGGCCTGTTTTTCATGGGAATATATTTGGCATCGTAGAAACCCTCAAGAGGTATGTAGAAATTGATGTAGCCTACTTTTTTTGCATATGGTTCAAATATCTTTTCGCTCGATCTTTTTTGCATAAGACTTAACCATTCACAAAATTGGTAAACAATATATGAGACATCATTCCTAAAGGCTGCAAAATAGAGATGTGTCTCGGATATGTCTCGATATTAAGTGGCTAAAAGCCATGAAGTGGAACAAATAAAAAGCTTTAGGGATTTCTGTTGCGTAGATGTTTTGTGCAGCATTGCTGGGTGTAACCCAAGATCCTGCAGCAAATATAACCTAGTTGCTGAGCTGTGCCACGGTCTGTTGTACACCATCCAAGTCCAAATGTCTGAACATATGGTTTACAAACTTGAGCTTAGAACTGTACATGTTCTTTCTTACTAGATAGCTAGATATGTACTTTACTGATTGTATGAATACACAAAATAAATAAGATGCACAATAATTTGCACAACATATATTACAATAAATTGATACATTTGTACGAATAAACATGTAGACATCATAAATACACAACAAACTATCGTTTGACACGATACCAACGCACAAAAGTTATTGCACATTAGGGATGAAGTCACCTGAAATATCAGCATGTATTCTGTAATGCACTGAACCAGAAAAATTATTATTAATTATTAGCTGTAAAACTACAAGAAACTTTTTGCACGTTTGTATTTAGCTAAGTAGCTGTCATTCGTCCAAATTCAATGTCGCGAAGTCTTACGATGACTGGAAACAAATGACTGTACACGCTTAAAAGTAAACCTCTTTTCCTCATTTATTTATGCGTGTTTTAACCTCGCTGAAGGACGCAGCTGTATTTATTGACGTATGCAAATTGAGGGGCGGGGCTTGTGAGGAGAAAAAAACAGGAACAAGAATCAGTTTCTCATTTCTGTCTGGAGTTCCGGTGAGAGAAAAACGAGACGTGGCGAAAATTGGTGAATATCGGTGACCTCCGAGCTTTTCTCTCCTTTATTCGTGTTGCGAGGGGGGTATAACCGGAGTTGAGACAGATCCTGATAGCTACATGGCTGATCAGGGGCTCATTAATAATAAAAACCCCAGCCCCGATCGCTGTGATCAATAATAACTGATCATCTGTGTTTCAGCTCAAAACATGCAGGATGATTTACTGATGGACAAAAGCAAAGCTCAGCCTCACCAGCACCAAGAGCCGTCAAATACAGAGCCTCCATCCACCCCGACCCCCTCCGAGCCTCCGGTCCTGGACGAGCAGAACCACGTCGGTCACAACGAGCGGATCGCCATGGAGTCTCCGGTGTTACCGGGTTTGGGTTTCTCTCAGGATTCCTCTCTGTCGCCGTCGTTCGGCAGCACTTGGTCCACCAACGCCGTAGACGAAGGCTTTTTCCAAGGGATTCCGTCGGTAAACGGGACGATGCTTTTTCAAAACTTTCCCCATCACATCAACCCGGCTTTCGGAGGCGAGCCTCCGGTCCTGGACGAGCAGAACCACGTCGGTCACAACGAGCGGATCGCCATGGAGTCTCCGGTGTTACCGGGTTTGGGTTTCTCTCAGGATTCCTCTCTGTCGCCGTCGTTCGGCAGCACTTGGTCCACCAACGCCGTAGACGAAGGCTTTTTCCAAGGGATTCCGTCGGTAAACGGGACGATGCTTTTTCAAAACTTTCCCCATCACGTTAACCCGGTGTTCGGAGGTAATTTTTCCCCGCAGATGAGAAGGTCTCCGCTGAGTGTGAACCAGAGGAACCCCTACAGCCACCAGACGCTCATCAATAAAGTGTCCGCGTCGTCCGCTTCTTCGTCCGCCTGGAATAACCATCAGAACGCGGTGTGGAGCTCCGCGGCGAACCCCTGGAGCGGCAGAGACCCGCGGAGAGCGCTCGGGCTCGGCGTCCCGTCTCCGCTCAACCCCATCTCCCCGACGAAGAAGCCCTTCCCGAGCAATGTCATCGCGCCCCCGAAATACCAGAGACCAGGAGCCCTGCAGAAACCCTGGATGATCTCAGAGCCTCCGGAGCCCTTCAGAACCGACAACAGCAACAACATGCTGCCATTTCAGGTGAGATTAGTCAGTAGCCTGTATAAAACATTGTTTATAGCCTACATAAAAGTCAGAAACATGTAGAATTAGGAATAACATTTATTTATTTATTTTTTATATAGCCTATAATTGTTATAGAAATGTGTGAATATAGTGAGGTTAATGCATCAAAGCACCCATCAAATACAGACATCTGTATTTATACTGTATCATAATGCACTCTAAAAAATGCTGGGTTGTTTCAACCCAACTTTGGGTCAAATATGGACTAACCCAACCGTTGGGGTAAATTTTTACATTCAATTTTTAACCCAAAAGTTGGGTTAGTCCATATTTGACCCAAAGTAACCCAACGGTTGGGTTAGTCCATATTTGACCCAAAGTTGGGTTGAAACAACCCAGCATTTTTTAGAGTGTGGTCAAAGAGTGTGGTCATAAAACATTTATAGACATAATTTATCATAAAACGTAATTTATAGACATGCTACATTAAAATAATACATTAAAACATTATACATAATAAAATGTAATACATTGTATATACATAAAACTCAGAAACATAGAATTAGGAATAACATTTTTATTGATATTTTTATTTATTTTTTTATATAGCCTATAATTGTTATAGAAATGTGTGAATATAGTGAGGTTAGTGCATCAAAGCATCCATAAAATACAGACATCTGTATTTAAACATAATGTATCATAATGGTCATAAAACATTTATAGACATAATTTATCATAAAACGTAATTTATAGACATGCTACATTAAAATAATACATTAAAAACAGTTATACATAATAAAACGTAATACATTGTATATACATAAAACTCAGAAACATAGAATTAGGAATAACATTTTTATTGATATTGTTATTAATTTTTTTATATAGCCTATAATTGTTATAGAAATTTGTGAATATAGTGATAATAATCCATCAAAGTATTAATAAAATACAGACATTTGTATTTATACATAATGTATCATATTGGTCATAAAACAATTTATACACGTAATTTATCATAAAACAATTTATAGACGTTACATTATAATAATACATCAAAAACAGTTCTAATATATTCAAAATAAAACGTAATTTTCACATGAATGTCGTTTTATTTTTTTTATTTTTATGTATTGAAGGATATGACTGTGTGACCAAATTTCTACAGATGACACTCAAAACTTTATATATACATATAATTCAGAGATACTGTACATATTATTATGATATCTGTTATGTATTTCTCTATATTGAAGGATATGACTGTGTGAACAAATTTCTACAGATGAGACTCAAAATTGTATATACTTATAATTCACAGAAATACCTATTATTCTGATATCTCTAGTTGTTTTGAATTATTTTCCAGCTGTTTCTATAAATTTCATTGTAAGGTGGAAGGGTTCAAATTCCCATCAGAGGCTCTCCTGCATCTCCTTTGGGGGCGTTTAAAGGGAACACCACTCGAATCTGATTGGTGCTTGTTGGGTGAGGGGGCGGGGCGGGGCCTGGGCCTGCTCTGGCTGTCATGAACTGTAACATTATTGCATACTGTTGACACAGTGATATTCTCAGATAGAGGACACTGATATTTTTGTTTCAACAAAGCAAATTTCTTAATTCTTAAGATTGTGGAAGCATTATCGGATTCTGCTGTATTTGATAGAATGTTTTTTACATAATTGGCCAGAATCATTATGCTTATGAATTTTTAATTTTATTTTACTTTTAATTTTTTTATTTTTTTTGATGAGTCATGCACACAGATAAAGAGTTTATTTAAATTGCACTTTGTTAATGTTAATGAAACTAAGTGAACTGAAAAAACGGAAGCATTATCGGATTCTGCTGTATTTGATAGAATGTTTTTTACATAATTGGCCAGAATCATTATGCTTATGAATTTTTAATTTTATTTTACTTTTAATTTTTTTATTTTTTTGATGAGTCATGCACACAGATAAAGAGTTTATTTAAATTGCACTTTGTTAATGTTAATGAAACTAAGTGAACTGAAAAAAAAAATCTAATTTTAAGTTTGTAACAAAAATACTGAGCATGAGAAGCAATTAAAAGAGTAAAAATTTTATTTGCATTTATTTTTAGAATGCAGCTTTTGCCTATGAAAGGCTTGATTTTGTCTCACTAAAACTGGCTTTGAGCATGTGAGGTTCATCTTAAATTTCTGATTTCAAAAATATTAGTGTAAATTTTGTGTATTGATTTGTTTGGATGTACACCTTGGTGTTCTTAATTAAATTGCAACACAAATATGACCATTCCACTCAACCTCGGGCATTGAAAAACACATATTAGCTGACCACTAATGTTTTTCACATGAAAAGTGTTATTTTAAGTCTGATATCTTGCACTTTTGCCCACAATGCTGTCAGTTTCCCGATATTGTAGATCAGTTTTGTCATCATTACGTGAACGTCTGCGATGCATACAATACCCTCATTAAAAACAAACCAAGAGCTTTTCCATTAAAGTTAATGCAAAGTAAATAAAGCGCACTAAAAAATATAACCAATAAACTTATCTAAAGTATTTGACAGACCACAGTTTTAGGAACATATGTAGTTTTTAGTTTAGTTGGTATAAAATATAAGGTATGCAAACAGACTGCCACAATACAAGATGTGGCATGTGTGTGTGCTGTTTAATGCTGAAATATGTGTGGCTCGTGTCTGATAGTGACTGAAGTGAAGAGCTCAGTGTTTTGATTGCTCATGATTTTCACAAAGTGGGCAGATTTTTATCTGGAACCTGAGAGGGGAAATATCGCTTTTTGAATGCTCAGCCAGTTGCGTGACAATGGGCTCGATGTGCAAACAATGTGCTTCCCTCGGTTGGCCTCTGCTCACTGCCATATTCATCGTAAATGTGACGTTACGTGACATTGTTTACAAGCCGTTATATTGACGTCTTTGCGCGGCTGAAACACAGATTGAACGATTACATGAGACAGGATACAGATTGTAAAGTTGTACTCTTTCTTTTAACTTGCCTTTGGATGTTTAGTCATGTTTATTTTGTGCTGAAATTGGTATTAATGTGAAGGAGATGATCAGTTCACGTGCGCCACGCGCTGCTGCGTCTGTTGAACTGAGGCACTACAGCGATCTGTCACTTCACATTAAACAGCGCCAAAACAACATTTATTGTTTGAATGCTGCAATACATTGTTTGAATACTGCAATACAATGGACAGAATTTGAAATCTGAGACTTTGTTTCATATTAAAAGTACCAAAGCACAATGCTTATTGCGATATATTGAATGGGAAGTGCCCTTCCATGTTCCGTCCATTAACTGAAAACAGGCTAGACTAATCGATTCTTGGGATTTAAGAATCGATATCGATTCGTAAAAATGAGAATAGATTATAACTGAGATATCGATTTTTTTTTTTACCCAGCCCTAGTAGAAGGGCATAGAAACAATATAATAAAAATACAATAAATATTAGAAAATGAGCAATAAGAGACAATAAAAATAATAAGAAACAATACATCTCAACAACTGGAAACAGTACACAATACAAGAAGTACCTAAAGTGAGTACTTTTGAGGAAGGATATATATATATATATATATATATGGATATATATATATATATATATATATTACTGCTGGGCAACGATTAAAATGTTTAATCACGATTAATCGCATGATTGTCTGCGATTAATCGCGTTATGCACAAATTCAATAATGCATTCAAAAGTAGTGTATTGTGCACTTTTTTTCATTTAAAAGTGCTGCTATATGAACAAAAGTGCAATAACATTTGGTTTGCAAACACTTTAAACAAATAAGGTGCTTTTTTACGGTAGTATTCCTTTTACATAGTAGCAGTTAAAATATTTCTTGTAAATCTCAACTTATAACATTAATGTAATCAAATTAAATATAAAACCAAAGCTATTTGCCACTGCCAGGGAATTAACGTTTTTATAGAAAAATATTTTATAGTTTGTTATAGAAAAACAAGGTATGCTCAGAGTCCAGAGCCTCCATCATAACATTATAACAGGAACCTTAGAGACCTGCACTATCCTAACGCAGCAGAGTGCGGCGTGGGACAACACTTGATGGGCGAGTGCGGGTGCGGGAGTGTAGACACTCGTTTGTGCGGGATGCGGGAGAATAAGAGTGTACTCACACTAGGCAATATTATCTGTGCCCTAGCGCGTTTGACCTCCAAAGCCCAGTTCGTTTGAATAGTGTGATCGCTCCATGCCGCGCACAGGCGTGGTTCGTTTAGCCGAAGCTCAAAATAATAAACCACAAAGTTAACAAAACGATGCTCTCCACTGTGCTGAGTGAGAGCGCTTCTCTTCTGTCTTCACGTGCTATCAGAAACTTACTATTTCCCACATATGAAGTCGTGATTAAGAGCACGTTGCATTCTTTTCTGTTAAAAATAACAGCGGACAGTGGTTTGTGAATGTTGATGCTTAGCCTAAATAATTTGATCGGGAGCATTCATGTGAGCGCTGCTGCAGTCTTAGGCCCACCCAAAATGCTCACATTGGTTGAGACACGTACTCATCCCAAGCCAGTACTGATCAACATCCCACCCCTCCTGTGACTTGTCTGTATGTGTATTCAGAGCCAGTGAGCAACGGACTTTCATAAAAATAAAAAAACGTTAATGCGCGATAAAATAATTGTCGGTATTAATCAATTAAAGGTGGGGTAAGCGATTTCTGCTAGCCAATGTTGACATTTGAAATCACCAAAACAAACACGCCCCTACCCCAAAGGGGTCTCGCCCCTATTTTGACAGCTCCACCCCACACATACGTACGCAACCCAGGCAACGATTAGTTCTATGAAACAAAGCAAAACCAATGTTACACCGTATCTACACCGGACGCGAGTGGCGCGGCGCTGTTGCTGCGTTCTATTCATGACATATTGACACAAATTTCAAATGATTTTCAACGGTCGCTTTGTCGCGTCCAATATACTAGACAGACTTTAGCAGGCCTTCATTCCGCTCCTTGAGTTCTCTCCAGCGCTGGAACGCTGATCCGATATTTACACGGGTCCTACTTCTTGCCTTATTGCCTTAAGCCTTCCGCAGACGTTTTCCTCTTTTGTTTTTTATCCGCCATCTTTCTTTCGCCCGGCTCGGCTAATGTCTGTCATGTGCACTGAACGCTCTCTCCTCCACATCATGAGTAGACACGCCCCTTACTGCTGATTGGCTACAAGTTTGTTTTGCTAGTCAGCCCGAATCAGTTTTCTAAAGCGTTTTTGAAAAATCACTTACCCCACCTTTAATGTGTTAACGCGATAATAACACGTTAACTTGCCAAGCCCTTATTTTAGCTTTATTTCAGTTAACAAAAATGATTTTTTTATAGTTTTAGTTGACAATAACAACACTGTCATGGACTGGATTTGAATTGTTGAATTGTTTTACACCAGCCTGTTTTTATTTTTATTTTTTGGTGGTATAGTTGATTTCAGATTTACCCACCCATAAATGACGTGTAAAAACAAAAACTGTGGTTGTTCACTTTACATATAAGTCAGGCAGTTTCTTATTGTCTATTTGGGTGGTTCCCGGTCAAAATAAGCTACAGAGGTTTAGAATGTTGCTGTTCAACACTTGAATATGTTCATAAAATTGCTACTGAACAGTGAAAACATGTAGAAGACATTCAAAACCATTTCTGGCATCCAGTTTGTGGGAGTCTGAACTTGGCCCTAACCTCGGGACTGATGCTAATTTGAAAGACTGCGAAATGGTGGTGGAGTGACTCATCTTTAACTTCTGACCTTTGACCCAGTCCTTCTGTCTTTCAGGAAAGGAATCGCCCCTTTGACCCATTCAACTTGCACACTTTGGAGAATTCCTTAATGGACATGATTGGGACAAACCATGACAAAGGTAAACATCACCCTGCTGCTGGCCCACCAATGACTATCGCTGATATTATATGGAGGAATCATTTTGCAGGTTAGGACTATTTATACATCCATGCTTCTTTTGACCTCAGAATTGTCAAAACACTTGGCTTCAATTATGGTTATTTGTTTGTTTTGGTGTATTTTTCTGCCACTATATTTTAATTTGTGCTTTTAAGAATTGTTATTTATTAATAATTGTTGCAAAATATTGCGTAAATATTTTAAATAATATAATACACACTACTGTTCAAAAGCCTGAGGTCATAAATGTTTTTTTTAAAGAAGTACTTTTGTTGAGCAAGCATGCATTAAATTGATCAAACTGACAGTAAATACATTTACAATTATTTCTTTTTCGAATAAATGCTAAAATATTTAGCAGCACAACTGTTTTCAACATTGATAATAATAATAAATATATATATTTTTTATTATTTAAGTATCAAATCAGCATATTAGAATGATTTTTTTTAAGGATCATGTGACACTGAGGACTAGAGTAATGATGCTGAAAATTCAGCGTTGCATCACAGGAATACATTAAATTAAACTATATTCAAACAGAAAACAGTTATTTTAAATTGTAATAATATTTCTTAATATTACTGTATTTTTGATCAAACAAATGAAGCCTTGGTGAGCATAAGAGACTTCTTTCAAAAATCGTTAAAAACCCCACACAGTACAGTAGTGTAAATTATATAAATGCAGCTGTCTACTGTATATACAGAAATGTTTGTAAAATGTATTTGTTTGTATTTTAGGGTTTTCACATTTATTCTTCCAGAATTTTGATCGGTACCGTATTCAGTGATTCTGTACAGACCATTTGCTGAAGGGAAAGTTTAGTAGTTGTGGGAAATTTTCTCATGTGATGATGTTTTAAGATCACACTAGAGTCTCATGGGATATCATGAGAGATGGCTTTCCTCTTGTAGACAATGGAAACGTGTAAAACAGGAGTAGAGGGAAATTGTTTTTATGTGCTAGCCTGGATGCATGGAGAGCCACATCAGGGGCCCCGTCTCAGGTGTGGAACTGTTTTTCCAGATCTGGGTGAGAGAAGAGCTGTGAAGAGCTGCATTGTGGGAATAGATTGTGGGTCAAATGTGTCTGTGAGAATGAATTTGGCAGTTATAGGATCTGAATACTTGAGTGAGCGCCCCTAGAATAAAGCAGAAAATCCTGACAATCTGGCAAAACTGCTCACCTCGAGCAGATGTCAGTGAAGTAGACTATGAACAGAAAAAAGACGCAAACTATTTGCATCAAACCCATCTTTCTTGGAACTTCTAAAGTCCTTTCCAAAGGATTCCATTTAAATTTCCAAAGGAACCTGTTCCTATCTTACATCTGCATGAATAGTGCTTGTGCTTCTCGTGTGTGTGTTTGGGAAATGCGGTGAGTCACTGCAGTTTTGGCATCTGCTTGTCATGACATTAATGTTGTTGTTGATAAGGTTACAAGAGGTCATTAGTAGATCAATGATCTGTAAAACACACTCATTACTCCAAATCAGTTGTTTTTCTGGAATGACATGGAAATTGTGATCATCTTTTTTCCCTATTGTGATGTATGTTCAAGTGAAACAACTTCTAAAAGAATATATAGGGCAGAAGTTGATTGTGTCCATTGGGAATTGTTTGGATTGTTGTCATTTGCTAATTGCTGCAATCTTATCATATGAACACAAACTAACAGCAAGTCAAAATTTCATCACCCGTTTTATCTATTGATAGTATATCAGATGCCCTCATTTCACATGTGAGGGTGTTTAAAAATAAGTCTTAAAGGCACAGCAGCAAAAAAAAAAAAAAGTGATAAAATGGTCATGAAAAACTAATTCATCACTATTTTTGGCACAAAAAGTAAGTTGATTTAGAATACATAAAGAACATAGAAGAATTATGGTATGGCTCCTTTAAAGGAATTGAATAATTTGCCCAAAAATTAAAATTCTGTCATCATTTTCATCCGCCCTAATATTGTTTCAAACCTGAATGACTGTCTTCTGTGGAAATCACAAATGAAGGAATTTTGAAGAACAAACAACATTGGACCCCACTGACTTTCACTGTATGGACAATAAAGGGTATTTTTTAAACATCTTTTGTTTTTTACAGAAGAAGGAAAGTCATACAGGTAAGTGTGATGGCACTTGAATTTTTGGCCGAACTAACCATTTTAGTTTGCTCTCTGTCTGAAGTGGATGATTTTCTTGGTTTTGCTCCAGATTCAAATGGTCTTCTGAGGTGTTTTGAGCCTGTTCACACTTCTGAATCCACATTAATCCAATTGAATTTGGAGGAAAAATTGTGTTTTGAAATGCAGAACAGAATAATCTGCATCCGAGCACAGTCTCATTCGCTTTCTGAGGTCCCAACATTGACATTAACACTCACACACGATCACAAAGATGCCTTTGTGCAAGCACACGGACACAGATTTCTTTTGGCCATCTCAAATAATCTGTCTTGTGTAACTGTGACCAAAGGCTTGAACCAAATCGGTTGTTTCCTACACGTCATAGGTTTTGACTGTGGTGACAGTCACAGCTTGGCAGTCTGATTTCATTATGCTCAATAACTCAGCCATAATGATCAGACTGAGCTAGCTGATGAGAGGAATATATTTGAGGATACTGTTTCTTCACATCTGCACAAACTGGTTCCTCTCATTACAGTTAGAACTAGGAAACGCTTGACAGGGTGACCTGTAATCTGGGTCGCTGAGGTCCGCTGGGTTCAGGCAGAGCTCAGTTTGACCCTGTAGGCCAAAGTTGAGACGGTAGCTAAAGATCATGATGCAAGATGTTTGTCAAGCCTAGGCTGGTGTGACTTTGAACGTTGACATTGATGAAAGTGTCTCAGGGTTCAACTCGTCCCGTATCGAAGGCCCAGGATAATATGTACAAAGAGCGTAAGCCAAAATGTCTCGTTTTTCCAACTGTCACTCTTATTTGAGATCGTGTGTTCGGACAATAAAAGATCAGCCTTCATGCTGAAGGTTTTTCAGTTTGCTTAAATAATTAGTATTGTTTAGTGATATAACTGCATAATTTTGATAAATTTGTATTCAACAGGGCTGTCAATTAAGACAATCTATTTATTTTTAGGAAAGAAAACTAAGCAGCATTTGTAGTTATATTGAACTTTTCAAAGTCAAATAAAATAAATGCCTTAAAAGCGTTTAAAAAATAACATGAAGCTAGGTCTCATTTGTTAACATTAGTTAATGCATTAACTAATATGAACTAACAATAAGCAATATGTTTTACAGAATTTATCAACTTTTGATAATGTTAGTTTAATGAAAATGTTCGCACTCATGTTAGTTCACAGTGTACATTTATTAGCGAACAGATATAATTTAGTTAGTTAAAAATGTTGAGATTAACAGTAACTGAGATTAATACATGCTGTTGAAGTAATTGTCCATTGTTATTGTTCATATTAACTAATGTTAACTAATGAAACCTAATTGTAAATTGTTACCAACATATTCAATTGACTAGATTTAAAGGGATAGTTCACCCAAAATTGAAAATGAAATCATTTATTCACCCGTCATTCCAAAACCATATGACATACAACAAAAAAGAAGACATTTTGAAGAATGTTTCAGCTGTTCATACAATAAATATCAAAGGTGACCAAAATGATATTAAACTCCACTGACTTTCATTGTATGGACAACAAAAACACCACACGTTAAAAATCATATGGGTGAGTAAATGATGCCAGAATGTTCATTTTTGGGTGAACTATCTCTTTAACTGTTTGTCAGTTCTCAGTGCACCACATTTCACGGTAGGGTCTTTTCTATTAATAGTTTAACATTGTTTGTCTTTCCTTAAAGGCGCCCTGTTAGGGTGGTCGTGTGAAGCTCAAGGTGTGTGAATGTTGATGTGAGTGTTGCACAATTTCAAGGACATTACAGTCTCAGTCGGATTTTCCACAGCAAAAGCTTGTTCTGACGGCTCTTAAAGCCAATTTCATGGGACTTTGAAATTGTCAGGATTTAATAATGTTGTCCATTAGAGTTCTTCATTCAAAATGCAATATAGTTTAATACCAGGGATATGTAAATCAATGCAGCTCCGTGTGCAAATTGTTAGATTTTTCCCATTTTCAATGGTCAAAAATCAAATGTAGGTCACTTTGCCTACAGCAGATTATTGTATTTAAAGAGGAATGATGTTGAAACTCAAAATGTATTTGAATCACTAATGAAAGAAATTTGCCATTTAAATTTCTGAGTTTTAATATAATATAATTCTTAATTCACATTGCAGTTTACCTATTTTCAGAACAGTTCTGAAATGAAATTGACCAAATTTTAGATTTCATGATGCATTGCATCATAACGGTACTAAAACCATTGTCAGATCCAATATTTTTCTTATTAGGTTTATAGGTGCAGTAGGAGATCTTGGAAAATGCTAACTTTAGCCTGCAAACATTAAAGGTGCAGTAGGAGATCTTGGAAAATGCTAGCTTTAGCCTGATAGCACTGAGAGCGAACGTCCCACCCTCCCTGCAATCGCCGTCCAAAGCCACGCCCCCTGAATGCATATACGCTCACAGGACAGAATACCAGAGACAACATTACTACAATAGGCTACATCAGCGGTTCCCAATTCCAGTCAGGAGTAAATAGTATTTATTTACAGAGGTATATTATGTCACACTTCACACTTCTCTAGTAAGTTTCGTCTGTGTGTGAAGAAGCTGCGCAACGCAAATCCGTGAATGAATGTTCCGAAGTAAACTTCAACGGATTTCCCCCGCTCAGGGAGTAGGGAGCAATGAACACTGTGTAGGGATCACATCGATCGGAACACAGTTCATGCACGTAGCTCACTTCTAATGAGCTGGTTATCTGAATCGGGTGTGTTAACTAAGCGAGACATGCAAAACACTGTGTCAAATACATCATGTGTCATTCACCGGTGAGAAAACTTTAAAAGTACTACAATACCAGGAAGGAAGATCGGGTTGTTGATGCTTGTCTGCCATTCTCTCTCTGTCTGCACAGTGTGCGTAACGCGCTGATGACGTATTATGTCTGCGCAAACCGGGTGCTCAGAGGTATGCTAATACATATGTTGACAGGCAGGTAGAAAAGCCAATTAAAACACTCGGACCGAGCGTTTTGATTGGACGAACATCTTCCCCAGAATATATAAATACAGATAA
>NW_015552593.1:4414-6202 GCF_001515605.1 Sinocyclocheilus anshuiensis | reverse complement strand
GCCGTCCACAGAATATATAAATACAGATAAATACATTTAGACCACTTAACTTAATGATTGCTATCGGGATGTGATGAGACTTTCAACCAGCATAACAAAAAATGTTTCTGAAGACAATCACCTATTGCACCTTTAAGTGTTTAATATATATTCCACAAGGTTTGAGACACAAGCTTTAAAGGGGGAAAAGTTGGCTTATGTGTATCTGTCATAACAAGACTAGAAAGATGCTGACATTTGCTTCCAGAGTTCAGGCCTGATCAAACAGCGAGAGGGGAAAGGGAAATGCATGATTTGCATAACCATAGACCCCTGTGAGGAAATGTCAGGGGAATATGTTCGGCTCTATCTTTGAGGTGTCTCTTCCCTGTCAAAAGAATACTGATGTTAATCTTAACTGAATGTGAGCCGTAGGTTTCCATTAAAAGTAAGTGCGTCTTGCATGAGAATACTGGCAAATCCAGCTAAAACCAGATTAAGATGGGAGCATGGTAACCAAGTTGGTCATTAGCTGGTTTTTAGGTGATTGACTAGCTAGACTGCCATTACCTGGCTGGGCTTGTAGACCATCTTGTAATAAACAGCTACAGAGCTCTCAAAACCAGCTTGACCACTTTAAGCTGTTGTGCCCTGGTTTTATACTTGGTAGTTCATCTGGTGAACCCCGTAAACCAGCTTGGAACATGTTTCAGCTACCATTTTAAGCTGGTTGTATATTTTACAGAATGGTAATGTTCAAACCGGCAGAGATACTCAGTCTGTCCATTATGTCACTGTTGGGTCAGAAGAACCACAGCTGCAGTTGGTTAAAGACGTGCTGGAGAGGAACTTATTCACCACCGGCTCTTCCAGCTGTCTTGAAGTCTGAAACAAGTGAAACCAGCCTCAGAATTACAGCCACTCTAAAATATTTACATGCATCACTTTAATATTCCACAGAAAGTGCAACAATATTGAATAACATTAAGGTTGAGGCTTTGTTTATAACCATACTCATTTATTTATAGTTTACATTTCAATAAGTGTCTCCCATTATCTGCTTGACCTCAAATTTGCTAATGCAAATTCTCTCACAGTGAATGTTTTAACCAAATGTATGTTGGAAAGGAAGTATTTGTCCATTTCTTTTGGTACTACGTTTGTATTCCAGCAAAAGTCCAAATATCTTTAAAACAAAATTGTTGACTAAATTTAATTTTATGCCTAAATGAATGTAAACACAACATGCACTTAAATTCAAGATGATTTGCGTAAAAAATAATCTTATAGATTTTTGTTTGTCAGGTAAATTCAACTTCTTGTAGCAATGTATATATGTTGATTGTTAAATGAACGTTTACTGCTGTTCTACAAAATTTCACAGGTGAGATCCAGTCGTTTCAAGACGAAATTTCAGATTTCGCCATTGGTTCAGTTTGGTCAAGCAAATTCGCTGCTCGGTCTAGAAATGATTTCTGTTGTTGCTGTGCTTCATACATCACTACACTAATTAGCAATAGACAGTTTACATTTTTTGCCCCACAAAATTTTGGCAAATGTGACCACACCTTAAGTCGCTTTGGGTAAACGTCTCTGCCCAATGCATTAGGTAATGCACATGCAATCTTGTTTTTAGGACCTTTAGTTATATAGTCTGGAAAACAAGAGAAACATACTTACAAATAACATTTTTTTGTTTATTGTATGTGAGTATTGTTTGTTCAGAATGACTCAAGTCAAGTCAAGTCAAGTTTATTTGTACAGCGCTTTTCATGATACAAATCATTGCAAAGCAACTTTACAGCAAAT
>NW_015552593.1:0-2407 GCF_001515605.1 Sinocyclocheilus anshuiensis | reverse complement strand
TTTAGAGCCTGTCTATAGCTGGACATACTGTTTTTCCACGCAATTCTAAAAACTTCCAAGTTAGTTTTTCTCCATTTGCGCTCAAGACTACGAGTTTTTTTCTTGAGAGAATGGGTATTACTGTTGTACCATGGCACAGTATGTTTTTCTCTAACCTTTTTCAATTTGATGGGGGCAACAGCTTCTAATGTATTAGAGAAGATAGTGCCCATGTTGCTAGTCATTTTGTCTAGTTCATGTGTACTTATTGGTACACTGAGCAGTTGAGATAAATCAGGCAGGTTATTTGTGAATCTGTCTTTGGTGGCTGGAACAATAGTTCTACCCGGACGATAACGCGGAGCCATATAGTTAATATTAGTAATACGCAGCATGCACGATACAAGGAAATGGTCAGTAACATCATCACTTTGAGGTACGATATCTATATCAGTAATAAGTATTGTTGCAACACCGCCGCCACGACCAGTCTGACGGGGCTCATGCTTATAACAGTAGCTTGGTGGAGTAGACTCATTTAGACCAATATAATCATTAGGTTTTAGCCAGGTTTCAGTCAAGCAGAGTACATCAAAACGATTATCTGTGATCATTTCATTTACAATAACTGCTTTGGGTGAGAGTGATCTAATGTTTAGGAGCCCAAACTTTAAAAATAGTTTTTGTTCATTTATTTTACATTTTTCTGGTTTAATCACGATCAGATTTTTTCTAGATCCTGCATTGAATTTATATTTTGACCTCACTATTCGGGGAACAGACACAGTCTTTATAGATTGGACAGCACAAGTACTTCTATCATTTAAGTGGGTAGAACACAAGTCATCAGGGCAGTTATTTGAGATTTGACTTACTAGTCATGGTGCGTATCAGCAGTGACATTTAATTCAAATGACTATGTATTTGAAGCATAGGCTTTCTATAAAGGGCATTGTGCTGTTGATGAGATGAATCACGGGGTGATCAAAGGTGTTGATGCTTTATGATCAAATCGTGATGTGCCGTTCATTTAGAATCAACTTTACACCTTTTTATTAGTGTGCATTGGCTATCATTGGCACATGTGCTGGCGGTTGAGCTGCTTTGATTTGAATTATTGAGAAAATAGTCCAAATATGAAGGATGTGCTCCCAGCACAGCTGCTGGTTCTCACCAGAGACACTATATATAGCACAACACACTAGTCCGAACAACACATGCAAGCTGGGAAACATTTGCCCTGTACGTCTTACAACCTCACAGAGCCAAATACCTGTTGAAACCGTACCACGTTGTGCAAATTTCTCATCGCTTGCCATTGTTTGGCATTGGTTGAACCACTGAAGGGCAGAGCATCTCTGGGATTCTCGGTGCGCTGTGGGGAAGAAATTTGCAAATGTGACTTGCAACGGTTCAGAATTTGCATAAGAGCCCGTCGAGGCTTGCTTACAGCGTTCTCTGGAAGCCCACGGGAGCTTTGCTGTCATTTGTAACCAAAACTGCTAATGCAGGCACATTAGAGCTCTGACTCTGAAAATAAATCAACAGCTGTTTCACAGCCATGCAAATTAACTCTTCATGTAGTTACAGAGAACCCATGTGTGTGTTTACTTGGCAGGTGCCTAGGTGTTCGCTTTGACAATTGACAAATCCTTTGGGGACATGTCCTCATTAAAAAAACAATTCATAAATAGATGTTTTTAATCTGAAAATCCAAATGCAAGTGTTTCATTATAATTTAACTTTAAGCACACTATATTAACATTTTGAAATGAGTTACAGCACAATTCATAATACAATGCAAGTACGCTTTGCATTTTCGTCTAAAACCGTAGTTTTGTTACTTTTAGTCTGAAAGCTTTAAAGCAGTCTGTATGCTAAATTTCATCTGCACTCCTAAACATTCACAAAAAAGCAGAAATAGGCATTTAAAATTAATAGTCTTCCAGGTGAATTGGTTAAAAATATTGTTTTTTGAGGCCTTTCATGTCAGTTTAGTGAATTAAACTCTAATATTGCGTAAAAGAAGGGTAATAAACTGGTTTACAGTATGTCAGATGTCTCAATGGTTTCATAACTCTCATGGCTTGTTTTTCTCATCTCTTTGTAGGTCGCATGGGTCTCAACTTTCACCATCCAGTAGCTGAACATATATTACCACTGAACTGTGAGTATCTCTCTCTTACTGTATCTTATTAATGCTAAATGAACACATGCTTTTCATTTCAGATGAACACAGTGCTGGATTTCTAAGGCAGTATATCTTATTATATATCCCCTCATATTTCAATTTGCTGAGATAAACTATTCAATATACACTACCATTTAAAAGTTTGGTTTATATATGTATGTATGTATGTAGGTAGGTAGGTAGGTAGGTATGTAGTAGGGCTGCACGATATATCGAAATTATCGAAATATCGCAAAT
>NW_015552592.1:708803-709295 GCF_001515605.1 Sinocyclocheilus anshuiensis | reverse complement strand
TTCCCTACTCAGGGAACCATGGTTACATAACTAACCTGAGACGTTTTTCATATAGATATGATCTTTTAGAAGAGATAAGAGAACTGGCTAATATTTTGAAACAATTTGTTTGAACTCAAATTGATGGTTCCCAAAAAGGAAATAACTATATAGGAACTGAATATATAAATATGATCTTTTAGAAGAGATAAGCAGAACTGGCTAATGTTTTGAAACAATATGCTTGAACTGAATTTATATTTTTTAAATAGGAAATAACTATATAAAATCTGATCATTTATAAGTAAATGCATAGGTACAGAACAACTATACATTTACAGTGATACATATGAAAACATAAAAATTAAGAGTTATAAATAAATACAAATTTATATAATATTTTTTAATGATATAATTCAAAAGATTCACATTTTCATGAAATAGAAATATTTTGTAACATTACGTCTTTCCTTAAATGTGTCCCTAAACCTTTACACAGTATACATATATATA
>NW_015552592.1:659458-707564 GCF_001515605.1 Sinocyclocheilus anshuiensis | reverse complement strand
AAAAATACATATATAATAATGTATGTCGTACTTACCTGCTCCAGATGGATGTTTTTATAAATAACGGTCTGGTTCCACTCTGGGTTCTGAGTCTTCTGGACATACTTAATCCTTCTCTTGTTCTCAGCACTGTGAGGTTATCATGTGGAGACAGGATACAAGGAGCAATAAACTTAGATGATGGATTTCAAATGTTTATGTAGCATATTTATAGCCACACTTGAGGCTAGTGGGGTTTCATAAAGAGATGACCTCACAAGAGGCAACACCGATGCATCTACAGTCCATGCCACCAATGATGATTATGACATTATCAGATCACAGACTAAAATGTGGAAAAATTCCATCTTCTACATGAGTTTATGGGCAATCTATGCAAGCATACAGCAGCACTAGACTCTTACAATGAGCTGGTGTGAATTTGCACAATGGTAGAGTTGCACAACTGTACTTAATATTTACTGACTTTGAGGGAATCGTTTCAAGAATTTATTGACATCAAACAAACTTCAGAGGTAGAGGTTGCTTTGAGGTAGATCTGAGACACAGCACAGATGACATAGTAGGTTTCACCACATGAATGACAGCTAGATAATGAAAGAAAGGAAATCCAAACACACACACACACGCACCAATGAAAAAGCAAAATGAAAAGAAAAAGAAACACCACGCTACCTTGCGTTCTGGACAACCATGACTTGGCTGAACCATTCCGGAGATTTGTATGGAATGCAAAGTAAAAGTAGACAGACAAACAGACAACAGTCAGAGAATCCAAGGAAAGGGTAGACAGAAACTCCTCAAAAAACGTTGTGGTCCAGATGGAGTCGTGGCTGTGGGGCTTTTAGAGCCAGACAAAAGGATCATTTGTGCAGGTAATAGGAACTAATCTCATAAACACTGCAGATATGGCCATTAGGAGATGGCAGATATAGCATTACACACCCCATACTGGTGGAAGCCATATCGATTGTGCTGTCTCCGCAGTCCGAGACACTGAGCTTGATTACTAGGTAGCATGTTAAGAGAGGAAGGCTAAGCTAATAAAAATTGACTTCTCTAAGGAAGATCTCTTCCACTTTAGCCTTCCAATAAGTCATTTCTGTACTAAAGAGATGAGGACTTCTGCCCAGGAAGGGAGACCTTTAAGCTCACTTGATATGCAAGTTTTTATCAGTTACATTTTTTTATTCCGCCATCCAGCATTTAAGTTTATTGTTAAGCGTTTTTTACATTTTCATTCCATTAATTATTATGGAATAATTTGTAAAGGGGTACAACGGAGCTACAGGCACACTTGATATTGTTTTGCAGAATCTTGATATTGAAATAAAGGGATTTTTCGAAGACAAAGAGTAAAACAATAACAGGAGCTATTCCAAGAAAAAGGGTAAAGGAACTAAATTAAGTGACTCAAGATTCAAGTAACTTAAAAAAAAAAAATCAGACAATAAATCAACCACAATTACAACATTTATATATGTGGACAAGGACAAACATAAAAGAAATATACGTAGTACGTACTGTAGAGACTCTCTAAATCTTTCATTCTTCACTCTTACTATCATTTTAAAACTTTCGCGCACACACACACACACACACAGAATCGTGTGCACAGGGATACTCACCCTCTCCCTGGCAAGAGATAGACCTTTACGAAGGGGTCTGTGTAGCCGTTGTTTTCTCTAGGAGCGAGGTTTCTAGCTTGTAGCACGTGAACAATCAGATTGCCCATATTCCTGTCGTAGTTGATTTGAAGCTGAGGAAAAGATACATTATGAGATACGTAATACTATAGATAGTCTATTCAATTTTAATTTCACTCTAAAATAAGCACTGGAAGGCTGCAATTTAAATTCAATAAAGCAGTCAATACTGGAGTGAGTCAGTAAGGCTGATAGATCATAATTAAAGCAAACATTTTTTTGGTTTTTAGTGCATTTTTCATTTATTTAAATCAATTCTTATTCATGAACAGTAACAGTAAAGAAAATGTCCTCAAAAACTGATTTTTCTTTACTTCTACACTGCGCACTTCTGCAACGTTTCATCCTGCACAAATAGTTTTGTTCACACTTTAAATAAATACCTAAATAACATGAACAATATCAATAGATATTCTGTTAAAATAGATATTCCAAAATCATTTACATGATGTTTACAAAATTGTAAACAATATAGTTAGCTGTCTTATTCAGATAAGTAGAAATGGGAATAATGACTTAATCTGCTTATGGCAATGTTTTACATGTTGCAAACATGGTCAAAACACAATCATGCAATTTAAATTATTTTTAGAATAGTCTTATAGAGTACATATAAATTTGGTGATTGTGAAATTGGTGCACAGACTCACTTGTATTTCACCAGTGACTGGATGCGGTTGTGGCTTCAGAACCTCTGCTGACTGAAAAACAAAATAATGAAAACTAAATCCATGTCTGCTTTAAATCTAATTTGCAGTTCCAAAATTTAGACACAACATTTGGTATATGCTCTATATACACTATTTGGCATCTTCCTGCACATTTTTGCACATACAGCACCTTGCTACTATGGCGTTTCTTGTTGACGGAAGGGGACCCGGGTTGCCCAGGGCTGGGGACCCCACTGGAAGCCGCAGATCCGGTGCCAGAGTGCAAGTGTCCCGCTCTCTCCAGAGCAGACAGCACGGAGGCAGGAGCCTGCTGCTGCGAAAACTTCTGCAGCTCTGCAGCCAGCTGCTTTGGGTCTATACCTGGAGAACGCTGATGCTCACCTACAACACACGCACACAAAACAAACCCATTTCAACCTACTGATCAATACAGACACCTTTTTTACGGTGAGGAGTGCAAGAACTTTGATGCACACACACCATACTAACACACAGATTCATGATCTGGAGTTAAAATTAACTTTCAGTTAAAATAGCAGATAGCCATTTGTACCTACTGGTTGCATGCATATTAGCTGGACCTGGACCATAGCCTGCTTAAAAAGCAAATTTTTGATGCCACTGAAATATGTTAGTGAAACATAAGCTTAGCCAATGTTTTTATTGATTTTCCAAGTATTTTGGACCCTGTCAATGACCAAGATGGCTGCAGAGTGGACTGATTTACCTGAAAGGGATTTGTTTTAGTGTGAAAAGCTTATTAAAGACATGTAAGCACAGTATGAAGGGAAGAATACAAAATGTTGGAGACACTCACCAGCTCTCAGCTGAGTATGGAGCTCCAGTTGTTGAGGGTGTTCTGTGTCGGAGAGCATGTTTAGATCTCTAAACAGCAGTCAAGATAACAAATATATTAGCATATTGACTTAAAGACCAAAAACTGCAATATAGTACAGTTAAAACAAATAGTTAAATTCTATCTATATGACGAAATGTAATATTGCAATACTGTCTGGGGTCATTTATATCAAAATTAATACTTTTAAAATACTTTTAATGATTTAAGATTAATAAAAAATGACATTAAATTGATCAAATGTGACAGTAAAGACTTCTACGTTTTACAAAAATGATCATGGTTTCAACAAAAAATATTAAGCAGAACAAATGTTTTCAATGGAGGAATTTTGAGTGATTTCTGAAGGATCAAGTGACACTGAAGACTGGAATAATGGTTGCTGAAAATTCAGTTTTGCCATCACAGGAAAATATGACATGATCAAATATATTCAATTAATTTTACTGTTTTTTATGGTTATTATTTTGTTATAAATGCAACAGTTGTGTACATGGTACTACCATTGTCTTTCTTCAACAAAAGAGTGTTGTTAGCATGGTTATTTTTGTTGGTGTTGTTGGACTAAATTGAGTCTTGAACACTAAATACATTATTGCAACTTACAGGCGCACACATATTTCTGCCTCTCCATACTGCTGGCCCACAATGCTTTGCACTTCTTCATATGTCTTTCCCAGCAGATAGATTCCATTCCACTCCAGAACCTGCATTCCTGAGGAACACAACACATGCCATCAGAACCAGTGAGTGAAATACATTTATTAGGTTAGAATAGTAAAAACAGATACTCACAGTGCACCTTAGCCAAAAGTAAACATTATTTGTCTGCATATTGTTATGGAAAGGATTAAAAAGAGGTGTTGCTTATAAGTCACCTACTGTATGTTTAATTTTTAAAAACCTCAAAACTAGAACTAAAAACTATTATGATAGATTCACACACAGATAGACAGATAGATGCTATTGTGATTCTGTAGGGGAAAATCAGGAAAAACAATCACTGAATTAACAACACACATAAATAACACACACACACTTTTTCAATAGCACGCTTCCCTGAGCACTTCACTCACTACAAGAAAACAGTCCTGGAGCATCAGAGACCGAAAACAAGTGCAGAAAACAGAGAGGAAAAAAAAACTATTTTAAAAGCATCACTGCAAACTCAAGCCCACTTCAGGCCAAACCCCGGGCACTTACACAAATGAAAGCGAGTCTTCAGATAGGTCTTTTGCATTCGGAGTGCTTCAGCGGCTGATGACAACAGGATATCATTCAAATGTCTGTTCATCTCCACACAATCAATCCCTTCAGTTTTCATTCAAAAACCTCTCAAATGTTCAGCAAGTATGTCAGTCATATCTCCATATTACTCTGCAAGATTACCACTAGGCTAAAACCATTATTTCAGCTTTGAAGTTAGTATCTAAATGATTCATGCATAATTGGGAATCCGATTCGGCTCCTTTGTTGAAAATACTTTGTGCTATACAAGTGAACATTTAAAATCATCTTCAAAAGCCTTTAATGTTAAAAATGCTGTAATATTTTCCATTTTTTATTCATGAACGGTATAGGTAATAATGGTAAAAATTGCCAATGTGTTACTGATTCGCTGGCTAAAGATGGAAGATCCCTGTTCTATTCAATATTAAGCATGCATACTTCATGTTTCTAAGCTGAAGAGCATGCATATGAGTATGCATTGTGCAATTGTGCATTCATTTGACTCTTGGCCCAAATAATAATATCGCTACAGCTATCAGATATTAAATCTGCTCTCTAGCACATTTTCCACTGCGGCAGCAGACATTATTATACTGTATCAAGGGAAAAGCATACTTAAGATAGAGAACAGATGCTTGTGTAATCTGCCAGCAGATTGGTGCTTGCATATTTCAGGGATGAAACAAATAAAATAGACAAAAGATCTGACACTATAAAAGGAAACATTTTAATACTAAGAGTCTTTGCTAAAATCATGAGTTATGAAAGAATAAAAATCAAACAAGCAGAAACATGTTCAGGGAGCTGAGCTATTCTCAGAGGAGCTCATCTAAATTGACACAGCATGCTGAGCCAGCATTCGTCAACAAGGAGAGCAATCATACCGCAACAATAGCCATCCCGGTTAAAATGAGAAATGGTCTTCTAAATTGGGCACTTTAAAACGCTTTATAACATGACCTTTAAGAATTGAAAAATGCATGAATGTAAACTTTTTTTAAACCAAATTTGCTTATCGCATCTATTTCGCTTCATTAACCAATTACTGTCTGCAAGAAAATTGAACTTGCTTATGTTATCTGATTGACTAATTGATAAGTTCTTACCTTCCACAACTTTTCCCATATGCTCAGCACATCCTCCTGCTGAAACCTTAGCGATGTAGGCTCCGATCTCTCCGTTGGTCCCTGGAATCTCTTTTCCACCCACAACTCTGATTCCCAGCCCACTCCCTGAATTCAGACGGGTTCAGTTTTATCTAATGAATGGCTGAGTAATTGGATTCTAATCAGAGTATCTCAGAATAATTTTAAACATGATCTCTTCATCAATACGACGGCCACGAGATTGTTGTTTTGCTTTTCCTTCCAGTAATTTAATTTGCAGGCCTAATTGACTACAATTCGCTGTGTATCTTGTGGAGTAATTGCTATGAAAACATACCTGAGATGGTGTGGTCCTTGGGGTCCCTTTGCAGTTTGATGCGAGTGTGTGGGAAGGGGTAATGGCTGCCTTTCATCTGCAACAACGAAAACAATTCAAGCAAATGAACAAAAGCTGAAGTTCTAACACGTGCTTTTGCTGATGCAGTCTGGTGTTCTTTCAAAGATAGGTGCAGTCTATTCATGTATTTGCATGGTGAATGTGGTTTAAGTAGAACATGTTCCTGGAACAACATTCAGATTGTAAGGGTTAGCCTTACAGTTTGGTTTGTGGATAAAACATTGATATTGACCTATTACAGATTTTGAGATTTTATGGTTAAAACTATAGGTATGTCGTTCCAGAATCGACAAGTGTTTCCAGGAACACATCCTACTTGGCAAAATCACGTTCACACTGGGGGTGCCTCTTTACCTGTCTTCTCTCTGGCCCGGCTTCTGGTCCACCACGTCCCTGGCGGGGTTTGTCAAACCAGTCTGTCTCCTCATGCTGAAGGTGATATGCTAGAAGACAGGAAGAAAGCATCCGCTGTACCATCACAAGAGACAAAACTGGGGCATGTGTCCCACTCCACCACTTTTCTCCTAGAGAACCATCCCTTCACCACCCCCAGTTGGGGACACTTCTTTGCTAGAGTGTTTGAACTGACAGCTTGATGGATTTGGGTCAGGGCTTCCAAGAACAATATCTATGTTTCAAAAGGGTAGGACACTAACCTCCCTTCCACAAGGTCTAAAATCAAGATCGTTTGTTTAGATCAGGGGTAGGCAAGTTCGGTCCTAGAGAGCCGCAGTCCTGCAGAGTTCAGCTCCAACCCTGAAAACAAAACTCACCTGCCTATAGCCTTAGTAATCCTGAAGACATTGATTAGCTTGTTCAGGTGTGTTTGATTACGGTTGGAGCGGCTAGGGTTGGAGCTGAACTCTGCAGGACTGCGGCTCTCTAGGACCGAACTTGCCTACCCCTGGTTTAGATAAATGCTAAGTGTACTAAGTAGCCAGACCCCCACCCCGGGGGAAGCAGTGACAGAGGATGGTGAGGACAGGAAATGCACATGAACATGCATGCTGTGTCCCTTCCGGACCGGGCTACATGTCATGCATCGAGAATTTGATAGAGAACCACAGCAGATATACACACATACACACACCATCATACAACAGTGTGATGATGAGATGCCTTACCAAATGTCTGATGACTAGTACATTTTCTGTTAGTACACTCTCTAGTACACTAGTTCGCATATACAATTAAAACACTACTCCAACAAAACGACAGCTTTAGTTCTATAACGCCAGACTTTCATGATGCTAAAGCAATTTGCTTATTTGAAATTGCAATCTGCACACCAAAAAACATTTTCTTAGTATTTTCATCGTGTTTTTCTGTAAAAATGTTAAAACATTCTTAAAGATAAATTTAGCTGAGATGCAAAATTGTAGCAAATCTAAAACGAAATCCTTTTAAGCATAAAAAAAATTATTAAATTTTGTGAGATTCATGCTGAAAATAGCAGGTACGCTCTTAAAAATAAAGGTTCCAAAAGGGGGGTTTGTAGCGATGACCTAGAAGAACCATTTTTGGTTCCCTAAAGAACCTCTCAGTGAACAGTTCTTAAAATAAACACTTTTTTTTCTTATTGTGAAGTATGAAAAACCTTTTGTACAATGGAAAGGTTTAATGGATGTTAAAGATTCTTTATGGAACCATTAGTGCCAATAAACATCCTTTATTTTTAAGTGTACGAAAAATTTGTATACATTTTTTTAAATATGCAATTTTGGCTCTCAAGTAAACTGATCTTGTCATGTCTTAAGAATGTTTAGATATTTTCATTGTAAAAACAAGACAAAATACCAATTAAGACGAGGATTTTTGCAGTGTACTTGTTCTCATCTACAGTCGCAATTCTAATATATAAGATTTGCATTCTATGAGACTGTATATAGGCCTGCTGCTGTTTTTCCAGCTTCCATTTCAAGTAGTTTAGTACTTTCTTCAAAGACATTGGGAATTCCTCGAATAATTCATAACTCGAGCTAGGGCAGACATGTCAGCACATACCTAAAATAGATCAGGCGAGCAATATCTTCTGCTTTGTTTACTGGGTGTTTTGCACAACCTGCAGGTGCCTTGATTACAATACTGTGTAAGCGAAGCATTTTTTTATGCATGAGGCAGCACAACAAGTACACCACAAATCATCATTTAAGTCCTAATAGAGTGAGAAGAAAACTGACAACTGGATCTGTCTGCAGGAGTTTTGCAATAAAGAGTCTGACGTGCTGTCCTTCTGCAAGGAAATGTCACCTTAAATCAACAGTGCCGTCACTTTATTACCCAAGTTAGAGGATGCATTGACCGTGGCGAACCTATGGCCTGTGGAAAACTGGCATTCTGGCGAACACGCTATCAGAAGGACGTTTCTCTCTAATGACTTTTATCCTGCATCACCAAAACATCACCCTTGTTCCGTATTTCAGACATCAGCTAGTTTCGGAGGATTCCATTACATTAGTGGCATTTTGGTGGGGCAAGATAAGTTCCTAGAGTGTCGTTTCCTAATGACACTAACTTGTTCTAGGAAACTTCTGCTACAGTATGCACACATATATACTTGTGTATGTAGACATGTATGTGCCTTAGTTGATATGATCAGGCCATGTCAAAGAGACCTTGAGGAAGTGCAGTGATAATGAACACCAGGATGGGTCTGAGGTGCACCACTGAGAAACGGCCGTCACTCAAGACTATGGCACGCATGAAAGTAGGTTTATGCTTAATGATATTTTGATGGTTGCTGAACAACAGTTCTCACCTTTTACATTCCAGCTAGGACCTCCAGCTGTAGTACAAACATTGCATTTCAGAGAATTCATAGTACAATTAGCCTTAAAACAGCTATGTTTTGCCAATAAAAAAACACAGTTACATTTGCAGTGGAAGTGGATGATTTACTTTTGCAAATATATAATTCATGCAATTATCTCATTTTCTAAAATATGTAAAGCACACGCCATTGTAGTCAATATTTTACTCTATAGAGAGTCTTTTAAATACATTCTGCATTCTGTAAGGTAGCCCCATAAAATTAATGATAATTGAATATAATAATATTTTTAAGATGTGCTAAAAGTATACACAAAGCTATACAGGCAATTATTTCTTTAGCAATACCGGCATTGGTGGTCTTAAATAAATGTCCCAGGTTCAAAACTAACTAAGCTCTATTGACAGCATTTATGGCACATTTGCAGAAACCACATAAAATATGTTTAAAAGTAAAATGGATGGCTTTAAAACAGCTGTGATTTATTACTTCTGTGTGTTTATACAAACTGAGACTACTGAAAGAGCTTTTTGAACCTTGAATGTTACTTCAGAATAGGTTGCTTGAGAAACACAAATAATTTCTGATATTCTTAAGACAGAGGCTGGGGTTAAGTCTGTGCAAACCCAGCAGAGCATTTAGTGTTGTAAACAAATACATATTCACATTTTGCACTCTGTTTGTTTATACCATCTGTACACCTGGCTTTTGTTAAACTTCTCAAACAGCTTGACGTTTAACACAATATTACACTATAGAGGGGATTTTAACATGTTTCTCAATGCTGTTGTCTTATTGGCATTGAGAGCGCCATGAAAGCACAAAGATTAAAAATATGTTTTACCATAAATTTGAATGAAGCTTTATATTTATTAGCCAAACCATTTGTGTAATGATCTCATATATTATCTATAAGACTGATGTTCAAAACACTTTAATACCTGGGTGATTCTAAATAGTAATACTTGTGTAATGTTCACTACAATAAAAAGTAAAAAATATATAGTATGATATAGTAAAAAAATATATAAAACACACAGAAAGAGAATTAATAGAATATTCACTGAAAAAAAAATATTATTCTTCATGTAGCATGCAAGATGTTTTTAAATTCCCATTCATAAGCCATGCAAATAAAAACTGAAATAGCAAGAATTTATTGAAGATGAAAATTGGAAACACCCATGACAGACATTAACATTACATGAAGAAAATGGTTAAACAAGCAAGTTACAACAAGTAGATTTGGAGGTAATAGAAAACTAAGCTCCAGTGAATGTATGTTATAACCAGATTAACTTCTAAATTTGTCTAAACATAGTCCCTTATTTAATTTACAACTTTATATCATCAATTGTCAAAAGCACATATCTGTCTATTTGATTGTCCACAAGCACAGAAAAGAGGAAAATCTAAATTCACTACATTAATTTAGTCATCTGATTTGTCCAATCAGTGTGATGACATACTTGCATTTTTGCAATATGAAATATTCTGGATTAATGAAAACTAGACAAACTAAACCAGGTACTTGCATGAACAATGTTATAGTCATATGTTATCATATGAGAATGTCTTCACAAGAAGACAGAGGTTTACTTATGATTAACATAAATGGCTTAGTATCCCATAGCTGCTAGAAAGATAGTGAAAGATACTGGCAGCTAGTAAACAAATTTATATTCTACCAATCAACTGCATAACTGTTTCCCCCCCAAATACAGCACAAAACAAGATGATCACAATCTCATTTATATAATTCATAAATAGTGTACTGCCTTCCTAAGACAACCAGTCACTAAATGATTCTGACAGAATTATAGGATGTTTTAACTTCATAGACTGAAGGCAGATCAGTCTCCTCGTCAACTGCAGGGCTGTCATAAATAGCACAGGCACTGAGTGTATAATGAATTAAAATAGCTGAATTAATAGTTTTGAAGATCTTCTTAATTGCTTATCTTCTTATATGTATATGACAGAACAATAATGGTGAAAGAAACAACCAGTTTCCTTTTGCATTTAAGTAGCATGCAAATTCATTAAGAAACACAAGGCAAACGTTTATACATAAAAAACAATTATGTATACATATGTAGATGAAAATTTAAATTTAAGATGAAATCATGCAAATGTGACAGCCTGCAAAGTGTAAAGCAAAATCTGAGACAAAAGATGAAAAGAGTAAAGGAAAATGTGACATTTGAATTTACACACAGATATAAATAATGCATTCAGAGCCATACAAAAGATGCATATCAACAGAAGCTAGGGTTGAAGATAACAGATCTCATAACAAATTTACCTTCGCTATCTGACATGGCCCCCTGAAGGTCATCGTTTATAAAGGCAATGTCCCGTTTATAGCCACTTGTCCTGGACTCCTCTCTCATGTGCTGTTGGACTTCTGGAAGAGAGTGACTGGAGCCAAACTGGTCCCGTGAGTCTGCTGAGATGGGTGGGAGTGGGCCTGCAGATGCTCTGGCCATGCCCATGGGCTGACCAACAGGGCTAAGTGGACTCTCCTCTTCAGAGTTTTGTGCAACAATGGGAATTCGACCCCTGCTCTGACTAATTGGCAGACTTGTCGGTTTAGCCCTAGATACAAACTGGGAATCAATACCCTCACCCTCTGTTTTCAGGCGTAGTGAGGAGTTTGACAAGTCTCTTTTGATAGATAGGTCCAGTCCATATACAGAGGAAGGCCTAGAGGAAGGTCTTGACCGAGTGCCACTGGGGTAGGTGCCATCATCATGAAGGGAAGACCTAATGGTAGGCCCTAGGTTGAGAGATTGGCCAAAGTTGAGTGACTGTGCAAGGTTAGCGCCAAGAGCTGAACCCAAATATTTCTGTTGCTCTGCTAGGTTCTTCCTAAGACCAAATGTGATCTCATCCTGCAAGAGCCTTGCCCTGGCAGACAGTCCACCAACTGAGCTGGCAGAGGCCAAGAAGCTGCTGTAATCTAGCTCATGGTCCCTGCTCTCTTGGATGGGCGAAAACTTTGTAATTTTGGGGTCAATTAGTGCTTTTTTATTCTTTAGCTGTTTCTGGTAAAGAACTGAGGCAGGAAGTTGCTTGGCAGCTTGCTTCTCTAAAGTTAGTCTCCCGATGCTATATTTCTCAGCTTTGGGGAAATGCCTAAAACTAGTGTCAGAGTGGAGGTAGTGAGGCAGGCCTGTAAGCTGCTCGAGACTATCTGTACCGCATCGGAACTCCTGCTTAATTTGCTGTTTCAACATCTTCAATTCATATGGCTCCTCCATGGAATCCTCATCTGCTTTACCATATGAATGCAATCGAGAAGCAGCCTGAAGAGGACCAAGAAAATCTGCCACATCTGCAGTCCGATGAACGTCAGCAGTCCGGAGAAGTCGGTCAGCTTTGCTGATATCCTTATCTGCGATACTGAAGCTTGAACCAAGGCCCGTGGAGCTCTTTGTGAGTTCGCCGATGTCATCAATCAAGACATAGTTCCTGGCATTATGGTGATCGAGGTCTGCATAGAAGGACTCAGCTGATATGCTGGACATGGGACTGCTGGCCATGCTGGCTCTCTCTTCCAAGCCCATCCTCAGATCAAGGCTACTGTATTTACCACCGAGATGGGAAACTCCGTAGGCACTCTCTGTGGATGTAGGGACGATTAGGAGGGGCTGGTTGCGTACGACCTCATAGTTTGTCGTAATCTTTGGTTCTAAGTCAGACAAAGTAGTCTGACGGGGTTTCTGTTGCATCAGAAGGAGTGAGGAATGGTCATAGCCAGTCTGCTGGGACTGCTGATTGAGTGAGGGCACTGATGAGTAGATGGATTGGTAGGGGGACACCTGCTGATGGTAAAGAGACTGCTGCTGGTACAATGTCTGCTGAGGATACTGACTTGTTTGGGATAAATATTGATAATGGGAGTATGGGCTCGTAAGCTGTGCATACTGAGACTCAGACTCAGTCTGTGGTGGAATTAACTGGTTAAACTCTGACTGTGGGGCAGTCCGTGGCCGTTCTAGTCCATGACCATTACCTCGTGCCTCTCTGATGTTGCTGACCTCACTATCTGACATGTAGTCTCGCTCTTCTGCCACTCCTTGTAAGTAGGCTCTCTCCCTCTTCTCTCTCTCTTTCAGTAAAGCCTCTTTTCTTCGATTTATACCCATTTCCAGATATCTCAATTTAGCATCTATCTCTTTCTCCTCTTCATCAAGTTCTGCCTGTATCTTACGGAGTTTTGAGGACTCACGTTCAACTAAATCCAGCTCTTTGTCTATGTCTTGGAGGATTTTGGCCCGCGCCATAGTGGTGTTCCTGCACATTCGTCTTCTGGTAGAAGCAGTGGTGTACCCAGAGAGGCCAATGAGGGTATCTTCTTCCGGTGGTGGATGAGGTAGCGTGCGTTTTACTTTCTTCTGAGTGCCAACTGGTGTGCCGCTCTGAGAACCTTTGCTCTGTTGATTCAAATATAAAACAGAAATAAAAAGAAAAACAAGCACGCGATAGACATGATATATCCAGCATGGACACTTGACATGTAATTATTTGGAGAAGAAAAATATAACAAATTGGTCCTTTAGATAACAAGAAAAGAGTGAATTCAAGTGCAGTACTTACAGAGTAGGTGTCTGCATACTGGTACATCATTCTGTCCTCAGTTGTCGGACTGAATGACTTGGGGTCAGACAGAGATCGTTGTGAGGCCCTTAGTGATCTTGGACTACTGAGATGCCTTGATGAATCAGCGGTAAGCATCTTCTGTGAACTTTTCCCTGGGGACACTGGTGAAACCGGGGAGCATAATACCTTTGGAGATTTGGTAACTAACGATGCTCCAACATCACCAGCTGTCAGGTGTGTGCTAACACTTATCTCAGCAGGAGCTGGACGTCTTTTATCTTTGTCTGATGTAATATCCGAATCGCTTTCTGTTTGGCCCTCTCTGTGTAAATCTACTTTTGTGTCCACCTGAGCCCGAACAGGAGATCTCCTAATTGTCCCTGAATGCTCTGTCTGAACTGAAATCTCGGCTACAGTCTGAATCGCAATACTTGATACCTTGGAGCTTTTTCCCTTCTCTCCATCAGCATATCTACTGGAACGAGACCTGCGTCTGCTCCGAACGGGGATGTCCCATTCATCCTGATCCTCATCATCAGTTTGCACACAGCTATCTACACTCCTCCTACTTCTTCTCCTTCTACCAGAAGGAATCTTTTCAACCCCATCTTCATCGTCTGTTTGAACACCACTCTCAATCAATTTCTTTCCACTTAATCCCACACTTTGCTCTTGCTTGGCTGTATCTGGCAGGTTTGTGGACAACTGCAGTTGATCCTTTGTCTGTGCACTCACTGATACAGGAATGCTTGAACTATACTGTGTAAAAGCCCCAGAAGTTGTTGTTAGCCAGTTTTGACCTGTTGTGGAGTCATGGGTGGACACTGCAGATGATGTTGAATTGTCATCCTTCACTGGCCAGTATTGTCCATTATCTCCCCCAGAATATTTTGAGTCAAGTATGATGTCTGAGCTCAAGGGTGGGGACATACCCTCACTTGGCCCGAACCCATATGGGTATATCTTTTGCTCTTGTAGTTGTTGCTGGAGTTGCTTCTGTAATCGATGAATTTGCTCTAACTGAAGTTGCTGCTGTGCAAAGGTTTCTTGCTGAAGAATCAGATGGGCTTTGCGTTCCTCTTCTTGCTGCATTAGAAGTTGTTGCTTCATGTTCTGAAGCTCCTCCAGCTCCTTCTGAACAATGATCTGGAGCCCGAACAGGAGATCTCCTAATTGTCCCTGAATGCTCTGTCTGAACTGAAATCTCGGCTACAGTCTGAATCGCAATACTTGATACCTTGGAGCTTTTTCCCTTCTCTCCATCAGCATATCTACTGGAACGAGACCTGCGTCTGCTCCGAACGGGGATGTCCCATTCATCCTGATCCTCATCATCAGTTTGCACACAGCTATCTACACTCCTCCTACTTCTTCTCCTTCTACCAGAAGGAATCTTTTCAACCCCATCTTCATCGTCTGTTTGAACACCACTCTCAATCAATTTCTTTCCACTTAATCCCACACTTTGCTCTTGCTTGGCTGTATCTGGCAGGTTTGTGGACAACTGCAGTTGATCCTTTGTCTGTGCACTCACTGATACAGGAATGCTTGAACTATACTGTGTAAAAGCCCCAGAAGTTGTTGTTAGCCAGTTTTGACCTGTTGTGGAGTCATGGGTGGACACTGCAGATGATGTTGAATTGTCATCCTTCACTGGCCAGTATTGTCCATTATCTCCCCCAGAATATTTTGAGTCAAGTATGATGTCTGAGCTCAAGGGTGGGGACATACCCTCACTTGGCCCGAACCCATATGGGTATATCTTTTGCTCTTGTAGTTGTTGCTGGAGTTGCTTCTGTAATCGATGAATTTGCTCTAACTGAAGTTGCTGCTGTGCAAAGGTTTCTTGCTGAAGAATCAGATGGGCTTTGCGTTCCTCTTCTTGCTGCATTAGAAGTTGTTGCTTCATGTTCTGAAGCTCCTCCAGCTCCTTCTGAACAATGATCTGCTCTTGCTCACGGTAACGCTGTATCTCTTGCCTCTCCCATTCAAGCTCTTCAGCTAGACACAGCTGTTTCAACTTCTCTAACTGTAAGAACTCATGTTCAGCCTTGTACTGCTGGCTCTTGCTGTCATCTAAATCAGGGAAATTCGGGGATACCAGCATGTCCAGTGAGGCTGCTATTGCCTCAAAAGTAGCATCCGAGTAGAGCTCAGGAAAGGTTGTCAGGGAGGGAAGGAGACTGGCTAATGCAGAAGGTAGGATATCCTTTGATATATCAGACTGTGGGAATATTGATTGGTCTGTGGCTGTGGTTTGTACAAAGCCATATGGAGCAGGCTGATTTGGAAGTGCTGAAAGTGGATCCGTAGAATTGGTTAGATTATTGTATGTTGTGCTAAATATTGAACCTGGTTGGATAGTAACTGCATACGTGGAGGGAACGGGTGCAGCAACCGATGAGTAAACAATGCCATTTGTCGTTCTTAGTAAACTATTAAAGCCAAACGATGTTCCTTGAGAATATGGAGTAGTGGTGATCCCAGTAAATGCCAAAGTGCTTTTCTTTGAGTAGTCTAAGGCCTCTTCTGTTATGTTAGGAAAACAAGAATAGCAGCATCATCAGCATCTAAATGAACAATTGCTCTGTTTCATGCAACATTAACTAATAAAACATCAAATGGAAGCCAAAGAGCATGCAAATATCTTGTCAGTGTCATCAGATTAGCAGGATGCAAAGCCAAAACACTGAGGGACAACACGGAGGCAAACGCATGCATCTGTGTTAAAAAAAGAACAGAAAAAGACAAGAATGAAAATCAAGACATTCAGAGAGAACATCACAAAAATAAGGGACATAACCAATAAATAATACATTAACATACAAATAAAAATCAATTAAGAATACATGCGCACCATCATACTGACCTGTTGACATTTTAGCTGATGTCAAATCAATAGCCCCCTCAGATGCCCCATTCTGATAGGTGAATCCATTCTTCCTTTCATAACTAAAGAGCCCAGCCTCTTTGAAATTACTGTCAGATATTGAAGCCTTCATGGTACTGAGATCTTCAGTGACAGGCATTGTGGCAATATCAATTTGATAGCCAATTTGATTGTCTGGTTGTATGGTCACTGGAGGCTGTGTTCTGCAGCTCCCTGTGAAAGGAAGCTTGTAAATTACATCACAGCAAACAGTCCGTCTTCCAGATGTTAGATCAACTGGTGTACCGTCATCTTCCAAAACAGTTGTGACCACTCCAGAAGATGAGGACAAAGCAACCATTGTTTTCATTGGCTTAGACGTGGTGAGGTCTACAGGTCCAACTGCCGTTGGCTCTGTATGTATTGGTATACCAACAGGGCCATTTGTGAAGTTCACCGGGGCTATAGTAACAGGCATAAGAGTAGGAGCTGTGCTTGCAACAGCTCTGTATGAAAGGTTAATAGGAATCTCTGCACTGGTTGTAGCCTTAGGTTGTGAATTTACAGGTCTGTACACTATCTGTGCAAGTGGCTCAAATGGATTGTATGTGGTAAGTGGAAGAGGCACTGAAGTAGCATTTCCCAGGTCCAGAGGCTTGTCAACTGTGTTGTTGTTGTAGGCAATTGTAGCTGTGCAAGTAACGATTGTTATGCTGTCAGTTACAACTGAGAGTGTTGTAGTGGGGATTATTTCAGCACTAAGATTCACAATTTCGGGCTGTACAGCAGTGGCATGTTGCCCACTTGATTCACTTGACAAGGAAGACCTACTTGAATCTGGGGCTGTCAAATCCATTCCTTGGTCAGTCATTGTAACATTAACTTTAAATGTGGTAAGATCTATAACGTCACTAGGGTATTGTATTCTTCCATTCTGTTTAGGCTTTGGATGGACTTCTGGCTGGATTGTGATTGTAGCACCCACAGGTTCAGGTATGGGTTCGACAGGAATCCTCTCCTGGACAACTGACACAGTTGTTGTTCTTTGTACTTCAGTCGTGACAACTTGGGTCACGAGATTAGGCAATGCATCAGGACGCTGCTCAGTTGTTGAGATTGCAGAGTAGACTTGGCTCATGCTTGATATGACCTTATCTTGTCCACAAATTTCTTGACTCTCAATAGATTTTGTAAATTGGGTAAATGTGACTGGTACTGGTGGCACAGTTGTTGCAGAGGTCACTACTGGAATTTCTTGTTTTTGCTCATAAACTGTTTGCTGCTCTTGAAGCTGTGTTATTGGTACTGGTGATGGACCCAGTTCAGTTAAGGCCTCTTCAGAAGCTGAGACTATTAGTATTTCTTCCATATCCAAACCAGGAATGTCTTCATTTTGAGCTGGGTTTGGAATCTGGGTTACTGTTATTGGAGCAGAATATGTTTTTTGCATTTGTTGCATCTCAAGTTCTTGTTGCACAGCACTCACTGTATAGTGAGGAACTGACTCAGTAGAAACTCCTGACCCAGGGGCTAAGGCTACTGGTACCTCCTCTGACAATTTTGATGTATGCACCACTGAGATTGGAGCCATGGCAAGAGGAGAAATCAAGGAAGGTGTGGAGTATGTCATTGCCGGATATGCTGTTGGTTCCATAGAAATGGGCGGTGGTGGTGGTGCTGCAACAGGTGCTGCTGAAATCAAAGCAGATGGTGCCATTACAACATGTGGTGTTATAAACGCAGATGGGGAATGCATTGTATTCTCCATTGTGATATGAGGAACAACAGTCATAGTCTGTGATAGTCCTGATGATGCCACTACAAGAGGTGCTGAAACGAATGTTTGTACAGAAGCAACTGGCAGCTCTGGGACTGTTACACAAGGTTCCATAATACTTTGACTTGAATCCGCAGCTAGTGTAATATGATGAGTCTCTATTGTGACTGAAGCAAAGTCAGGTGCCATCACCACAAGGGGTACTGCTGTATTTAAAGCTGATGTAGGCTTTGGTGGGGCTCCTACAATTTGTGCTGAAATTAATGACACAGGTGCATCCACTGCAGATGGAGCAAACACTCTTGGGGCATCAGATGGAACATGCTGTCTGGGAGTTGGCAGTGATGATCTTCTCATCGGTGCTTGAGTTGTAATGCCCTCAACAGGTGATCCTGGTTCTGAGGGTAATGTTATGACCACATATGTTTCAAGAGTTCTAGCAAATCTGGGTGATAAAGGTGATTTTGGTGACGAAGCACTGTGCTTGGTCTCTACAGGGGCAGTCAAACTTAGTGACAAAGCATTTGGAGGTTCCCTTGTTCTTGGCAGCGTTGCAGCACGAACTGCTTGAACAACTACTGGCTCAGGGCTAACTGGTGGCTTTACGCTCTCTCTTGATCTGTGACTAAATACCAGTCCTGGGGGAATGCATACAGGTTTGGGGGGAACAGGGGGTGGTGATTTGTGTGTTGGCGTCACAGCTGGTTTTATCTTTATGCTGGCCACATTTGGTGGGGGTTCAGGTAGAGTTACATTACCTGATGAAGGAGTTGGAATAGACTTTTGTTGGTTAAAATCAGCCTTGGGTACTGCGCTATATGGCAATTCTAGTGGTGAAGCTGGAGGAGGTGGTGGAAATGAAATCACTGGTTTATCTGTTCTTTCTTGAGGAACATGGGGTTTTGCAGATGTCACACAAGGTGGAACTGTTGAATCAGTGATGAAACTTGATATTGTGGCTGGATAAGTAAAAGGAGAAACACTTACAATAACAGGGTGTCCTCTCCCATCTTCAGTAGTTGTTTTAACTGCCACATTTTCAAGATTTGGCAGTCTGACAACAACGTGACCTTGCTGTGTCTGTACAACAGGAGAAATTATTTGTGAAACTGACTGTTGAGAAGAAATTCCATCATCTGGTACATTTTCCTTCTGTATTTCCACCATCCTTTCCTGAATATTGGTTAGCATTGATTGAACTGGTTGGGAGGGTGAAGCTCCAAAAGCAACAGTTGTAGTAACAATGGGAGAAATAACAGAGACTGTCTTTGCAGCAATATGCTCTCCATGACTTGCTGGAGGTGAAACGGTGGCTGCTTGGCCTAATTGGGGTGTCATGTGTGGTCTGGTTTCTGCTGGCCTCTGAATAGGAATTTGAATAGAAACACTGGTTGGTGGCTGAATCTCTTTTGCTAAAGCAGAAATACTGGATTGAGCAGACAGTAGTATGGCCACTTGTTCAACAGCTGAGCTGGTCTGGTCTGTAGAGAGAACCTTTGCTGGTATTGAGACTGATACCATTGTTGGAACAGAAATAGGTGCTTGATCCACTGCTGAAACTATAGCTGGAAGTGGGGCATAGGTTAGAGAAGGTACTGGAAAGGTCAAAGATATTGATTGAGATGGAGATGTAGCCAGGTCTGGCATCTGTGCAGTGGATGGCGGGGTAGGCACTGAAACTGGAGTTTGTTCTTGAACTGGATGGTCTAATGCAGGGGACACAAGATCGGGCATTTGAACAATAACAGAAGTTTGTGTTAAAGGTCCTTTGTGAGACTGAATAATAGGTGTAGCAACTGTAGTAGGAGGAGTTTTTACGTGGTCAACTTTTGTATGAATTGTTGGTGCAACAGCTTGTTTTTCTGTTGTGGCTGATTCAGCAGCTGAAAGTGGTTCATGTATTGAACCGGCCAAAGGTCTTTGAGCTAAATCTTGAAGAGCTGAATCCAGTGTACAGGATGAAACACTATCGGGAGTAGGGACTGTTTCCTGTGTAGGTTTTGATATAACTGTTGGTTTTGGTGCAGGAGTTGGTTTTGGACCTGGTGTTGGCTTTGAAATAAGAATTTCAGAAGGAGTTGGAGTACCAGCATTTTTTGAGACATGTGGTGAGGCTGGAATGACCGGTGAAGGGGATCCAATAATCTGTGTGGATGATGCAACAGGAGCAGTTGCTGACGGGTGTGTTGTGGCTTGCTCAGACACCAAGTCTGGAATGTGAATTACAACTGTGGCAGAAACTTCAGCAACACTAGGGCTAACTGAAGTAGTTAATTCAGATGTCTGGCCAGAAAACGGAGAGGATGATGGTGCTGTTGTTAGTTCCATATTTGAATCTGGGGATGAGACTGCTGAAGATGTTGGTGGAGACAGTGGTGATATTGCTGTTGTCTCCACAACATGTTTTGATGAAGGAACTTCACATATTACAGAAATGGGAACAGTTTCAAATGATTCTTCTGGGGCTTGTGGTTCCTCCTCACTCTGAGGGATATCAGTTGGCTCAGGGGACATTTTTTCTTGTGTGACACTGTCCTCCTCTTCAACTTCCTCTTCACCAGAGGAGCACTGAGTGATCTTTAAGTCAGGAATTGGATATAAAGCTTTAATCCCAGATACATCCTGAGTAGATTTAGAATCTGTAATATAAGGCTCCAAAATGCATTCAATAGGTTCAGCTAAGTTGTCTTCTTCCCCACTTGAAGGGATGAATATCACCTCAGGGGAATCATATGATGACTCAGACACAGTCAGAGGGGAGGCTGGAGACACAGGAGTTGACGGAGTAGGACTTGTTCCTGGTGTTAAAACATTATTTTGTGTCTTCAATCGCTCTTCATAGGCATCCTCTGTTTCCAACAGTGGCTTTGCATTTTTATCTGTAGAAAGTGCATAATTTCCAGAAATACTCACATAACAAGTGTCACTGACATCAAGTGGCAAGGATGTGTCGATCTTTGTTGCATGTGCTTGCTGAGCCTCCTTCTCTTTTTGCATGATCTTGCTTCTTTTATTCATCATCTCTTCATAAGCCTCATCTGGTGTCATAAGTATCCTCATTGACTCATGTTCAGACATCTTTCTCAAATCTTGCTCATGGGTGACTTTACCAAGAGCTGTTGCAGCCTGTTCTTGTTCTTCAACTAAAGTTTCATAAGCATAGTCCTCTATTAACATGCCTCCATATAATGGTTCAATATCAGGTGGTGTGAATTTCTCTGATGTTTTGTATTCCTGCGCTTTCTGCATCATTTCCTCATATACTTCTTCAGCAGTCTTTAATGCCTTCTCTGCTGCATCATGTGTTTCAGATGATAATGTTCTGTATTCTGCATTCTCTGGTTCAGATTCAAAACTAGGTGAAAATTCAGAGGAGGAGGAGGACTTCCATTCCTCCATCCCTGCTGCCTGCCTTAATTTATCAGTTTTAGTCAAATGATCCCGTCTCCTTTGCATTCCCAGATCAGCTCTTTCTGCATTTAATTTTTTCTTGATCTTTCTTAACTGTGGCTGATCATCTCTTTCATCTTCCTGCTCCATCTGTTCACCCTCCTCATGTAACTCATCCTCCTCAGATGAATCTTCTATAGTGGGAAGGGCCTGACCATGAGGTCTGTGTTTTGCCTTTCTTTGCTGTTTACTCTCCTCTCTGGCCTTTTTATGACTTGGGCTACTATCACTGTCTTCATCAATAGAGGACACAGAAGTAGGTGAAGCTGCTCCTGGTGTGATGCTAGACACCTGAACACTGGATGACCCATCACCCTTGGACGAGTCTTCAGTCAGACTCTCATGCTCCTCCGTGGTCTGTCTAACAGGAGTTTTTTGTGTGATGGCAACTGCTGTGGTGTCAGTAGCTATGATCTTCTCATTGTCATTTGACAAATCTATTTCCACTCTGATTTCTTCTAATGCTTCTGAGACCGGGATGACTTGGGCAACTTGATCATCTTGGTCGTGAGAAGACAGAGTGATATCAGAAATCTCCTCAGGCTCTACAGTAAGTTTCTTTAGGACACGTTTAGGCCTCATGGAATCATCCGATTTTTCAACTTCTCTGGTTTCTTGCTGTGAGTGTTGTTCTTCTCTGTGTTTTTCCTCATCAGAAGGCAAGTTCCCGTCTTCTCCCATGTGCATAAGTTGTCTGCGTATGAACTCTTCGTCATCTCCAGAACTGTCTAGATTGTAGTCCTCATCTTCCTGCTCCATCTGTTCACCCTCCTCATGTAACTCATCCTCCTCAGATGAATCTTCTATAGTGGGAAGGGCCTGACCATGAGGTCTGTGTTTTGCCTTTCTTTGCTGTTTACTCTCCTCTCTGGCCTTTTTATGACTTGGGCTACTATCACTGTCTTCATCAATAGAGGACACAGAAGTAGGTGAAGCTGCTCCTGGTGTGATGCTAGACACCTGAACACTGGATGACCCATCACCCTTGGACGAGTCTTCAGTCAGACTCTCATGCTCCTCCGTGGTCTGTCTAACAGGAGTTTTTTGTGTGATGGCAACTGCTGTGGTGTCAGTAGCTATGATCTTCTCATTGTCATTTGACAAATCTATTTCCACTCTGATTTCTTCTAATGCTTCTGAGACCGGGATGACTTGGGCAACTTGATCATCTTGGTCGTGAGAAGACAGAGTGATATCAGAAATCTCCTCAGGCTCTACAGTAAGTTTCTTTAGGACACGTTTAGGCCTCATGGAATCATCCGATTTTTCAACTTCTCTGGTTTCTTGCTGTGAGTGTTGTTCTTCTCTGTGTTTTTCCTCATCAGAAGGCAAGTTCCCGTCTTCTCCCATGTGCATAAGTTGTCTGCGTATGAACTCTTCGTCATCTCCAGAACTGTCTAGTTTGTAGTCCTCACTGCTGGAGGAAGCAGGCCTCACTCTTCTTCTCTGTATCTGAGGGGAGGGTTCACTCTCACTGCTGTCCTCGTGGTATTGTTTTACACTGTCTGGTGCTCTGACAGGCAACAGTTTTGTAGCGGTTTCTTTTATGCCCATTTCACTTACTCTCTGTATCTCCTTTAGCTCCTCCTCAGCCGAGCTGTACGATTCTACCGATACCGGCAAGATGTCCTTTTTATGTTGCTCTTTAATATCTGCTTTTAAAGTGTCTACTTTAGACATTTCTGGAAGACTGCTATCCATCTGTACCACAACATCTTTCTGTTGTCCTTCTATTGCAGGTTGAGTGTATATATCCTCTTTAACCTAAGGAAAATGAAGAAAGAAAAATGGCAAATACATTACATTAATATTGTAGCTCTTTTCTTAAAGGGGTCATATGATGCGATTTCAATTTTTCCTTTCTCTTTGGAGTGTTACAAGCTCTTGGTGCATAAAGAAGATCTGTAAAGTTGCAAAGACTAAAGTCAAAAATCCAGGATCAGCTTTCACCGTGGACGAAGCGGAGTCCAGCCCGGGGTCGTCACATGTGGTTGCCGCAAGCCCGCCGGACGCTCCTTCGTCGAATCCGCCGCCTCTGCTCACTCTAGCCCTCCGGCCGTATCTCACGCTAGCCCCCGGCTTCTGTTCACTCTAGGCTGCCGCCGCTCACTCAAGGCCGCCGTTTGTGACGCTGTGTTTCATTGTGAAAGCGAAACTACTTTGTTTGGCCTTCCAAAAATGGACACGACTAGAAATCAGTGGTTAAGTTGTATTTACAACACTGTTCCAGAACACTTCAACCCAAATATTCAGATCTGTGCAGCACATTTTATGGAGGACCGTTTCCTGATCCTGGGAGAGTAGACTACAATGCCGGCTGTTCTGACTCAAAGACTGTAAGTATGTTTTTTATATTTAAAGAGTTTTTACATTTTATATATTTAAAGCGAGTTTTTTGGGCAGTGTAGAGTAGGGCTTGTTGTTTGTCATTTCTCCGATCACAAATGCAGACGTGGTTTTATGTTTATGCGGCGCGATGCAACGCACTGGATGGCTAATCACAGCACACCTCGCTTTTTTAGAACGATGAGCTTTGTAAAAATCGACGCGTTTTAGAAAGGCGGGGCATAGAGGAGAAACAATAATGTACAGTATGTGGAAAATAATGTGTTTTTTGAACCTTAAACCGCATAAACACATTTCATTACACCAAATACACAAAATAATGTTCTTTTTAGCAGCATCATATGACCCCTTTAAAACATGCCTGCCTCCTATTCACGACTAACAATTTTTTTATACACTAAAATAAAATTATAATATAAAACAAATGTTTAAATGATCAAATAAAAAAAACGCATTGCTCAATAATGTATATGTAACATTATACCTTTACTACATTTGCCTCAGTTGGCACTGCTGGAAGCATAGACATCGGTTCTGTTTCTACTTGTGTCTCGTCAGGGCCTTTGTCTTTTCCTGTTTCTTTTAAAGTGACCTCAGCAGCAGTAAAAACAGCTTTCTGAGTCTCTGCAGCTGGTATTGGTGCCACCACAGCTGTCATCCCTGTCTGCAGCATATCTGTGGTAGGAACAACAGAGAGAGGTGCAGGGACAACTGGAGTGGTCACCGCTGCCTTTGCAACAGTAGTAGAAATGGTTTTCTCCTCCTCTGCCTGCTTTCCAAGTGATGGTTTTGGCTCAGATTTTGGAATAGGTGTCTGTGCAGGTGCAGGAGTTTCAGGCAGCTGTATTTTGGATGTGACTGTAGACTTGTCTTTTGGGCTGGATATTGGTATTTTTCCCATGTCTCCCAGCTGATCAGCTAGAGCTCTCTGTGTTTGACAATTCAAGCACAACCACTCAGCCTGGAAAAAAGACACATACAATAAGATTTGATAAATATACTGTAGTAAATAATTTTTTATTAAAATAATATTAAGAAAATATCTCAGAAATACAGACATCCTATTAATTTAGTGTCATCAAATATTCTGATGGTCCTAAATGGTACTAAACCCTTAGGGCATGTAATTTATTGAAAGACTGCAGAGAACAGCAATCAAATGCACAATAAATACACTGTCCTCAGCAATTTTACAAAGGCACTTTTCTTTTCATTATTCTGGCAAGTTAAAGCAGCAGAAAAACACCTGTCTCTGTTCCTACAGGGGACAGCGCTTACAGGGGTTTACACGTGTGTGTGTGTGTGTGTGTATGAGAAAGAATGAGAAAAAATGCTTGCACTGAGGACATGCTATGATTATAAAACATGCACGCTCGTGCACACACACACACACACACACACACACACACAGAAATACAGACATCCTATTAATTTAGTGTCATCAAATATTCTGATGGTCCTAAATGGTACTAAACCCTTAGGGCATGTAATTTATTGAAAGACTGCAGAGAACAGCAATCAAATGCACAATAAATACACTGTCCTCAGCAATTTTACAAAGGCACTTTTCTTTTCATTATTCTGGCAAGTTAAAGCAGCAGAAAAACACCTGTCTCTGTTCCTACAGGGGACAGCGCTTACAGGGGTTTACACGTGTGTGTGTGTGTGTGTGTATGAGAAAGAATGAGAAAAAATGCTTGCACTGAGGACATGCTATGATTATAAAACATGCACGCTCGTGCACACACACACACACACACACACACACACACACAGTCTTAACAGGAGATTAGGGTTTATTCCCACCTCCAGTGACGCAAACAAACCATAATTCATAGGCACATGGTCTGACTTGAACACTGTTCTTTATGAAGTAACACCCCCTCTGCCACTTTTGTCATACTCAAAGGCTTATTCACAAAACTGTGATTATAGACAAACATTTTCTTAGAAATTGCATTGTAAATCAAATAATTTAAAAAGCATGGGTATGCAAATGCATTCCAAAGGAAAGAAATTGAAAGACAAATCCCAAGACTAACTCCAGACTAAAGCTGTAACTCCTTTACATAGCTCAACATAGCTATCTATTAAAAATGCTGCTAAATCTCCCTATTTGTAGATCATTTGTATTTCATCTCTTTTGATCTAATGACATTTTATTAATGAATGCAACAGAAAGCTGACAGATGTATTCTGGATCTTTTTAACATTGTGTACTAGAAAGAATAAATGAGCCATAACCAGATGATGGTAGACACATGTAATCACAGACAAAGAGGATAAGTCAATGAGGCAGATCAAGACAGCCTTCCTTCTGGTAAAATACCAGACTAAAGAACAAGGGTTTGACTGGGTCATTACAAAGTGTCACCATGGAAATCAGATAAGATTTATGTCCCCAACAGCACAGTCTGTCTTGAGCCTTTAGTTCTGTATCAAAACCTAGTGAGCTGCTTAACTAGACAGCATCTAAGGCACCTCAGGTGTGTATAGGCAGGCTGAAAGCAACTATTCTTCAGACAGAAGGCACAATTAATCAAAGTTCAAAATGATTATCATAATGTACTAGTTGGCTCAATATTTTTTTTTATGCTATTGAACTGTAATCTTAGCAACATGCTAGTGTACATGAACATGCTAATTTTACTGAAATCTCATGAAGGGTAAAGAGTGTTCCAAAAGACAATTACATTTTAATCCACAAACGTATTAAACAGCAACAGATTGGAAAAACTTTGTAGTTCTTGTAAATTTGGGAAAATTTGTGAATAATTAGTAGTAATGGAGTCACATTGGTGAGGCAACTGCCTAGAGCAGCTTGTTTATTGAGAAAAGCCCTTAAGGGCACTTCTGAGCAAGAGAAGCTTCATGAGAAATAAAGTGCTTCTATTAAGGTTCAGCATCCAGTACTTATTAAATCCTGTAAATAATGCAACAAATACGAACATGATATAGTAGATACTAGCTTACTATAAACTAGATATGCAAATTTCCCTTATTAGAGCAAGATAAATTAACTCACAAACACAGCCATAACATGAATAGAAATGCCCATGGTTGCAAAAATAAATGAGAACAAGCTAATTTCAACACTGGCTATGGTTTTAGTAAAAGGTGCAATCATCACCACTAATTGGAAACTTGACGGCTTATACATATGCAAATCAGGAGAAGCCTGATTCAACGCACAGGACCATCAGAGCAGGGAGACCAATCAGGAGATTAATTAACAATAAAAAGAACCAATCATCTTTTCCAGATTGAACGACTTTGTGAAAGAATGTCCTCATCAATGCTGCTTGTCAGTACTGCAGGCAATGTAGAGTGCTGATCACGGCACATAAATAAAACCGCAAAAACAAAAAGACTGAATTGTGGGTGCTACAAACAGGAAATTATCCAAAAAGTGCTTAATCAAGGTGCTAAACAAGGACGCGCAAAACTGCATATTTTTGAAATAAATTAGCCTGTGTGTTGCCTGAACTACATGACTAATCTGTCTTATTATTTTGGGATTCACATAACTCCAATCAGCACACAGAATTTTATTTTCTTATTTTTGCAGAATAAATAGATATGCAAACTATGGTGATTCCAATAGTGTCGGGATATGACCGTTTTTCTTTTTAATAATATTTTGCCAGCATTCGCAATCTAAAGCAGCAAAATATCTTCAGTCATTCATAAAATTCTTCCTCTATTTTATCTAAATTATCTTCCTCAACTTTACTTGTCTGCTTTTTATTACAGTAGAGAAATGAGAAAAGGGCAACCGCAGAAGTATGCTTTTCAGATCAATCTGACTACATGCCATGGTGATTCCATTTATTCTACAAAGAGCAGTCAAGGAGACATATTACTTTCTAAGATCAATTATGTCTGCTCAAGCATTTGGGAAGAAATATCAATGTCAGCGACAGCATCCTTGATTAACAAAGTCATGATTCCTTTGTGATACATATATGATTCATTTGTGGGTGATTTACGCTTCTCTGGGAAAAATGGGCTTATACTGCATATTTGTTAGTTTCAAATCTTTCACTATGGAAATACTTCAACAAGGAGAGGTAAGAAACAGAAACAATCTGTCTCTGATAGATGAGGAAATAATATTTCACAAGAAAAATAAAACACAAACACCTACATTTTGAGCTCATTCTTACCAATGCTATAAAAGATAGCAATCCAGCCAACATAAGAATGAGAACAATAAATTCTGCACTCTGTTTTACTATGACTTTTTTCATGCAACGCAGCAGTGGGAGATCACGCAACATTACCCAACATCATAGCTTCCCACCTCACAGTGTTAGTATGGCTGGTTGCACTTGTTTTGCCATTCATGCCATTTGCTATGGAATATGAAATGCCAAAACTACTAGTACACTGGTACAAACTCCATCTTACAATTTACAATGTTTGACTGACAAAGATTTTCTCTTGTATGTTTAAAGTAGCGTTTTCAGAACTTCCATAATTTTTTCATGACTTTTTCAGTTGTTTGTGATGACTAATATTTATTATTTAGATGTATGTGCGTGTATCTCACAATTGCACTCACAAATAGTCATTTCTTGAAATACTGACTATAACCAAAAATGCATTGACTGACATTGAATTAGTCAAAAATGAATTTTATTTGACCTTTTAAGAATCTATTAAATTTGCATAACTTTTCCAGACCTAGGAATCATGCTTTTATGAACACCCTGAAAATAAATGTTTTGTTTTTCGTTTCCCACCCTTTTTTCAGCCCTCAAGGGTACTGCTGAGCAAGAGAGGCTTCACATAGAATAAAGTGCTTCTAATAAGGTTCAACATTCAGTACTCAATAAATCTAGTAAATAATACAACAAATACTAACATGATATAAAAAATAACATTTAAATATCTGACATCACTGGTTCTCTACGTATTAGATACATATGTATTCTCAAGTTTACTGCTGCATTATGTTCTTATGTCCAGTGTTCTTGGCTGTCCTTAGCCCTAATTTTATGTTGCGTTGGTAGCATCCTAGTAGAATGACTGTGAATAGTATTATTACTTGGTCCTTCCTGTTGCGCAAAGGCATCTCTGTGTCCGCCACAGCTGGTTCTGAACGCCATGCAAAGTCCTCTTTAATTACACACAACTAGCGAGGACCAGCAGGCCTGGAGACAAGCCTCATATGCGCCTTTGTTCTCAGCGATTAACCCCAGAGAAAAACACACCAGTTCTCAGATGATAAGACTCATCAAGCCTTACAGCACCACAACAAGGCACACTCCACTGAAGGAGATATCTGACCTTTTACCAAGCTCTAATCTGTTAAATCTGTTAAACTTCAACCAGCCAGGATGACTTGGGGTAATAGCGAATGGCTTAGCCATATAAGTTGCATCTTTTCAATATCTGAAAGCTATACTCACTGCAACCTGTTACTCTCCAGCATCTAGACAATTGCATTATTCCTTAAGAGCTCCTTAAGATAAGCTAAGGGCAGTACAATCTGCAATGCCAAAAGCCATTAGGATAATAACACTTTGTATTCAACATTCACTGCTGCAAAAGCTTGCTCTGTAAATAAATGCATACTAACAGCGTTCCAAGCTGCAGCTCTTTCAAAAAGTATACAATTGCATTTAGTAGTGCCACAAGTTTGCATAATATTCTAAAACATCTCACGGCACATTCCAGGTGAAATAAAACTACAGCCTGAGTTTTTTGATTTTGTCAGCCTGCCTGTACTACAAAGCGGGAAAAGATTTGCATTTGAGAAGTAAGATGAATTTATAGCCAAAGTTATATATTAGAGGTGCTATTCCTCCATGGGACCACAGCACTGCAGAGCAGAGTCTGACACCGTATTGATTCCTGGCAGCTGCCTTTGGCAACGGTTGTAACTGGCTAATATAGTGAGCTTTCAACCACCCCCGCAGCGGTACAGCCCCAATAAATCAGGCCCAATGGTAATAGAGAATCTTGACCTACTAATCTGTAATAAGCAGAGTGCTCGGCACTGAAGGCACAGAGCCAAACCGTGCCGCCCACCGGTGTGCCAGAAAGCAGATAAACAGAAAGAGAGGTGTAGAGACGTTTTTTTTTTTTTAAACAATATCCTCTTTTTATTCTTGCGTGCCTCAGCAAAAAGTTTAATTGAAGACATGCAATTTATCTCAGGTGCAGGTTGAAAGACAGAAGATGAAATATTTCCAATTTTCTTTATAAATGACCAAACTATGCTGAGGGCTTCAAAATGCTCTGTTTGTGCCTTAGTGATGTTCTATTGACTGCTCTCATTTAAAGAGCCAAACATGCACAGACACGCTGTAGGAGCATCTAGAGAGCTCACTGCTTTAAAAGCAGCTTGCGAGAAGGGAAAAAAAGGTTAGGCGCATCTCTCTAGTCTCGCCTCAGACTATTTATACACCCACCGTCTCCTCCAGGGCAGCTCTCCTTTTTGACTCGGCAACAGTTGCCGTCTGCATTCGAGAATATGAAATATCTCTTCCTGCAGCTGTCTGTGATTCCTGCAGCATTTGCGACGGAGGCAATCTCATGCATTGGGGTGCGTGCAACCTATAAATGTGATTAAGACTGTGCAGGTCAAAGATTAGGAGAATTAGATTTGTTGCAGTGTAATTCCTGAAAATTGTGCTTGCTGCAGAATCGCTCTAAAATCATTCCAATATCCTTTATAGAAAGAAATGAAAGCAACAGACTTACATCTCATTACCTATTTCTTTGCCTGTGCATTAAAAACATTGCTGCAAGCAGCAATTATGAAGCCAAGCAGCACACTTGTAGAATGGAATAATGTAATGCAAAGTAGATTTGTGGAATATACCTTGTAAGGCTGCACAGATTTGTGTAGTCATGACAACCGCTGACAGCTTGTGTTTTGAAAACAACTGGTTCAAAGGCTAAAAGCAGATTCATTATTGCATTATTGCTTTTGACCTAAAGCTTAGTGTTAATGGCAAATACAGAGTTCCTTTTCAGTATGAAATCTTTTGTTTCAACGTTTAGCATCCTCACTATTAACTTTGTAGCAATGCTACAGTCAATCTGAGCCATTTCCATACTAGTTAGGTGGCTGTCACCAGAATAATTCTGCTAGTCATTTCAACGTAAATACATCACAGCATTGTGAAAAATAGCCTCGCTTCCTGATTTGCAATACTTGTGTCAAAATTGTTGACCCATACATGCAAATTCTTTTGGTATTCTTTGGTAAAAAGGAGGGATAATCCAATGAAAACGGTTAAAATGATTCTTTCGACAAAATAAAAAATTATATATCTGTTGGGAATAAATTGAAATCAGCAGTTCTTTAAAATTCAAAGAAAAATGATACTATGATAAAAAATATACTATTTGGTTAAAAAGGTAATAAAGCTAAAACGTACACTTCCGGTTCAGAGTTTGGACTCAGGCAGATTTTATTTTTTTGAAAGAAGTCTCATAAGATCACCAGTCAGTATTTGATTAAATAATACAGTAAAACTTATATTGTGAAATAATATTAGATTTAATTTTCTATTTTAATATATTTAAAAATGTAATTTATTAATGTGACGCAAAGCTGAATTTTCAGCAGCCATTACTCCAATCTTCAGTGTCACGTGATCCTTCAGAAACCATTCTAATATGATAATTTGGTGCTCAAGAAACATTTCTAATTATTATCCAGCTTGAAAACAGTTGTGCTGCCTAATATTTTGTTCTTTGATGAATAGAAAGTTCACAAGAACAGCATTTATTTGAAACATAATTTTTTTTGTTATAAATGCTTTACTGTCACCTTTAATCAATTTAATCCATTCTTGCTAAATAAAGTACTAATTTCTAAAATATTAAACTTATGAACAACTTTTGAACAATAGTGTATCTAAAACTTTCAACTGTAGGTGGAAGAATGTTGCCATCAGGATCAAGAAGACACTCCTCAATCAATGTGCCAAATTTCCCAACGATTTACCATACGGTTCTAGGGGCCGCCACAGACTAAATGACAGAAAAAGCAGCAGAGAAAGATTAAGATGACTAACAGATACAATATATGCCCACACGCCTTTGGTGCTTGGCCCCATAAAAAGATCGACTGTAGCCCCTTGCAGGTGAGGTTATACGATATGTGTTAGTTAATGACATTAAATTAGTCTAGCGGGTTTTACATGCCTCTCAGATTTTCAGTATAATAAACATCATTTATTAGCAAGCAGAACACACCTTGAACTCTTTTCCACGCAATGCACCACTGGGATGATCATATTACTGTGCATAAAGCATCCAGGGCACAAACACACAGACACACCAAAACACACCCACACATGTGCGCACACACAAGACTAAAAGGAGAAAAAGAGGAAGAGAGAAAGTGTGTGCGTGGTGACAATGGCCATGTTGTGTAAACCACCAGAGCATTGTTTCGTGTTAATGGCATGCCATAGAAAACTCGATCCCATCGAGAGGATACACAACTCTCTTGGGCACAGCTGGGCACAAGTGTTTTACCACCAGAGGAACAATGAGGAAACACAGCAGTCAGTAACCACCGCTGCTCAGTCCATTACTGCATATAAGACAAAACAGAACACTCTGTTCTTTAAAGGAGGCATATCATATGAAATTGTATTTCTCGCTTGCAATAAGAGTTTCATATACAGTAGCTATGTAAACAACTGGAAGGAAATTAAAGTTTAATCTCAAGTACAAACAAACTATCCATTGCAATAAAGCTGCACTAAAGAAAGTGGAAATGGTTGGATTTCTGACATCAGAAAAAAAAGAGATATATAATACCTGGAGAAAGCTATCGATTTGCATTCCCATTCATCTTAATGGCAGTTGCTTGGCTAGCGAAGGACATTACTGCACTAAGGTGGAAATGGTAATGTAAATTAAATATCACAGATGCTTTTGGTGCAAGAAACCTTGACTGTCATTATAAATTGACATGTTAGTGTACAAAATTGAATTTCTGTTTAGGAATAAGAATTCATTATACAGTAGCTATACAACTGGAAGGAACTGAAAGCTTAATCAAGTACAAACAGACTATCTATTGCAATAAAGCTGCACTAAAGAAATCAGACATGATTGGATTTCTGACATCAGAAAAAATTAAATCTATAATACTTGGAGAAAGCTATCGATTAGCAGTCTCACTCATGTCAATAGCAGTTGCTTGTCTAGCGCATGCAGGTAATCACTGCGTTAAGGTGGAAATGGTAACGTAAAATTAAATTATCACATATTTTGGTGCAAGAAACCTTGACTATCATTGTAAATGAAAAAAAAATGCTAAATTAGTATAATATGACCCCTTTAAAATCTATGACAATGTATTATAGTCAAGTCAAGTTCAGCTTTATTGTCATTCTGCTGCATGTGGGGAAGTCGATGAACAGCATTCTAACATAGGAGTCTTTATTTTCTAGGTGGGTAAGAGCCAGGTGGAGGGTGGAGGAAATTGCATCGTCTGTAGAGCGGTTTGGACTGTATGCAAACTGGAGCGGATCGAGTGTGTTGGGGAGGCTGGTTTTGATGTTGTGCATGACTAACCTCTCAAAGCACTTCATCATGATTGGAGTCAGTGCTATGGGACGGTAGTCGTTTAGACAGGACACAGGTGATTTCTTTGGTACCGGTATGATTGTTGTGGATTTGAGACATGTGGGGACGACTGCCTGGCTCAGCGAGGTGTTGAAGATATCTGTTAGGACATCTGTCAGCTGTGCAGCACAGTGCAGCACATTATAGATTATCACCCTAAACAATCACCTAAATATAACATCATTATTCTATCTTTCATAATTAACTACTTATTAATAATGTATTTATTTTTCGTTTATTCAAAATCTGCAATTGCAAAAAGTAAGACGTCAGCATTAGACTGTTAGATGGCATCCAAAAATACACAAGTCCCTTGGGTCCAGTGACAGTTTTCTTGGAGCCGCTGTCACAATGCTAGCTGAGGTAGATTAAAATCTAAAGCTATTTTTGGCCAACGGTGTGCCAGATGCGGACACGGCATATCACTAAATATCTTAATATCACGCATCAGCGTTTGAAGCTATGCCTACAGCCTTACGCATGACAGATATGTGAATGTGCATTGTCATTCAAAAGGCTTTTTGGGCATACACTGTATTTTTCAATTAACATCAGAAGCACAGGGTTCGTTTTCTTGTGTGAAGGTGCAGGATTGTAGAGGCCAGAGTTAAAGGCTCATGTTAAGGGCATATTACAAGAGACTGACTGTGTCATATCCAAAAGGGCAGGATGAAAGTGCAGTGCCAAATATGATTTAGCACATAAAAATACAAGGCTGTCTGTTTCTAAGTGGGCCATATTCTGCAGATACTTAAAAAAAAATATATATAAAATGAAATTTTTTTAGATAGTGTGACCCCATGGACTGAATAATAAAAGGACAGAACAAAAAAAAATCTATTAAATCTATGAATGCAATAAATAGCCTATTTATAAACCACTTATTTTTAAACTATACAGAAACAATGCAAATACCAACTGATAAAATGTCCACATAATAGTGCATACTTTTTCCATAAGCTGATATCAGATGATATTATCCTGTAACTGGACCTACATGGGTGTACAGAACACCCCAACAAAGTCAATTCTATTATAGTTAAATTTGCCCATCTACAGCTGTTTCTACATTGCACACACATGGTGCATTTTTCAGCTGCAAATATACTGATTACAAAGACGTGGCATAAATGTATTTGCACTGATCCACAATTTTAGGAAAAAGTGGATCACAGGCGATAGTTCATTAGCATGCACAGCAGGCAGTAAATGAGATGCAAGCTGACTGTCAAAACAGAGCTCCTATAGCTTGTCAGAGCAAAGGCACCATAGGAGCATATTTTACCAGGTTAACAGCTTTCCTGACACAGTCAAGTGTTTACTGATTAATTCAAAATTGAAATCTCCAAACGTTAGCCCATTGTAGCCTATTATATTATTTACACTTTCTAAATAACTGAAATCTAAAAAATACAAGTGTTTCAAAATGGGGGGTAAAAAAAAAACAGCGATGCTACGCTCGTACAGTATATGATTTGCAGTGCACCACTGACAGAGAACAGCTGCAGCTGGACACAGAACAGACGATCATTACAGAATATTAAATACTGTAACGTGCCTTATTCTCATGTCATTTCCTTCAGTGTGCTGTAATAATCCACCAATCCATAAATCAAACAGTTTTCTCATTAAATTACTTCTGCAATCACAGTTCTGATGAAAGCAATGAACACAGCTTGTTGGGGTCACAAGCACAGGAAGTCATATTAGCATAAATGATGGACGGCTGACATGCTGTGGAAGTGGTTATGTGCACGCTGCAGATGGCATGGGAGCTTTAGTCCATCAGTCCACAAGCATGAGAAAGATGTCTGACAACTCACCCAGCCCCCACCCTCATCACCACCTCCATTTATTGGGATATCATAAGGCACACCACCCGTCTCCATATTCAAACCCTCGATCACTTTAACAGTGTGCTGCAAGCTGTGGCTTTCTTCAATCAGCCTGTTACGTAATCACACATTTTGGTCAAACACAGGGATTCTTCCCCCAGAGTCAGCACTCAGCACGTTTCAGCATTAGCGTGAAGCTACACTCTCAGAAATACCACTCATGCAGATTACCGCCTCTGCTCTCCAAGCTTAGTGTTTACTCAAGGCCTGGGCCAATTTTTCTCACCAAATAAAAGTTTGTCCACATTTGCAATGCAGAGGGCATGCAAAATTAAAAAAAAAAAATTTAAATTGTCTTGTTTTGCATACAAACAGCAGTTTTAAATCACCACAGCAAAACTACTGTCCACTTTCATTTTTACGCTTTGAATTCCCAAACAGTTTAATTTATTAGCAGTTTTAAATCACCAAAGGGACAATAGAGCCCACTTTCATTTTCTAGGCTTTGGATTCACAAGTCACTTCATTTCTTAGTAGGGTTTTGTTGACTCAATCTACATTGGCTGTTATTGGCCAAACCTGAAAGAATGCCAATCACTCACTGGTCCCTGCAGAATGCTAATGCATTTATTGGCTCTTCTACTGCATCCTCAGCCCTTGTAGAGTTTTAGTGAGATTACAATAATTTGGAAAGAGCCATCTGGAGAAATAGTGGGCATAACAGAGGTTACGAACTGCATGTTGGAGAACCCACCACTCCAGATTTTCTGTCTGTCAGACTCATGCACCCAAGAACATTGGCTAATTAGTCACCAATACATAAGAGTTAAGAAAGATATCAGACTTAGATATCAGTCAGAAGAGCCTTTCGAGCAGTGACTCCCAAACAAGAGTCTAAAGTACTTCAGTGAGGAAATTAAATTAAATTAACAATCACCACTTTAATTATCTATTTACTAAAGACACATATTAAAACCAGACCTTCAGAAACAAAGACTTAAGACAACAAAATAGTCAATGACTCACCTCAGCAAGGTGAGGCATGGGGTTAAATCCACAGAGATGACATACAACGCTTTTACATTCAGTGCAGGTGTTGTAATTAGGAGGGTCCTTCGAGCCCATGTTAAGATTCACTTTGCAGAGTGGGCAGGTGGATGGTTGAGGTGCACTTTCAGGATCTTTTACTAATTTATCCTGTCCAGTTTCAGGTTTATCCTTTTCTGAAGTAGGTATCCTTGATACTTTGGCCTCATTGTGCTGCTCTGGTTTCTTTTCAACAGGTGGTTTGTTCTCTTTTTCAGGAAGTACCTTCTTAGGTTCTGTTGCAACAGATCCTTTGCGAGATGTTGGCGGTGTAGCCTTGGCAGAGGCCACTGAGCCTTTGCGAGAAGCTGGTGCTGTGGTAGATTTACCAGACTCAGAAGAAACTGTGGAGCCTTTTCGTGAAGTTGGAGGTGTTGTGGATGGCTCATCTTGAACAGCTGAGGAGATCAGATTAGACGCCGAGCTAAATAATGAGGATCCAAATCCCAGAACTTTCCCGGAGACAGCAGAAACTGACTGTGGTGAGGGTGACCGAGATCTAGTCGTTTCTGTCAGTCCAACAAATCCACCAAAGAACTTTCCTGTGGTTGACTCAGATGGTTTAGAAGAAGTAGGCTGTGCTTTAGGACCACCTAATCCAAAACCAAAGAAATTTGATTCCTGTTTTGGGGGTCCAACCTCGGCAGGTGGAGCAGATTTTACGGGAGTGGCTGTATCTTTGGGTGGCTGTTGTGTTTTCGCAGGATCTTGTTGAGTATCATTTTGCTTAGGAGGCTCTCTTCTTGGGGTGATTGTATCAGTTGCCTTAGAATCAGTACCTGCCTTTTGTTGCGGGCTTGGAACTGAGATCTCTTTCTTTATTTCTTGAGCAGGGGCAGCTTTCTTTTCAGCTGCAGCAGGCTTCTCATCAGGTTTAGACTCAACTGGAGCTGTAGATATCTTGTCAACTTTGGATGGAGTTTGGTCGTCTTTCACTAAGGGAACTGGCTGAGGTTTCACTGTGGGACTTTCAGATGTTTTAATCCCTGCCTGTGCCCGTTGTACCTGGCAATTCAGGCAGAGCCATTCCTCAACCTGCAATAATTATAAGACAATTACTGGCAATAATATATTTCATACTCTACTGTAATGTCTTGCAGTAGGTTTATATGTAGAAAACCTAATAACTACAAAAAACTGCTGCTTCAACATACATTAATATAACAAATTAAAATAAATTAACACTTATTCACATCATTAACATTGGCTCTGTGACAAAATTTTTTATCCTTACTTTACATATCTGTAAGTGAAATGCATAAAAAAGCCGGTGAGGGTCAAAGTTGAACTGTTGTTGAACTTATTTTTATACTACTTAATTACACAAAATAACTGCCTCAAGTAACACTTCTACCGAATATGTCTTGGGAATTTCAATGGCTCGCCACACTGACATCATGACTACAATAGGGCTGTCAAATTTTTCTTTTCGAATTTCGAATATTCGTAGAATTAAAAAAAAAAATCCACATTTGAATGCAAAAATGTTGCATTTGAATTAAAGGTCTGCGTCAGCCGTCAGGCAGCCTTATCAGTGATAACGAGATGCGATGACGATGCATGTGTCATTGATTGCATTTGAATGCTTTTGTTAGCCTATCCAGTTGAACCCACTAGATGCGGCGCTGCTACGTTGTTCATTCATTTATTGCGGAAAACGATAGCATCAGTCTGGAGAAGATGTTATGTCAAAACTGAAACCAAGCCATTCACACAGAATGCATATTTATCACATTTTCTAGAGGGACATCTATCAGCGTTGCACTCACGTCTCGCAGAGAGCGGCATGTTTAGAAAGCCATGTAAAATTAGTTACTTTATTACTTTATTAAAAATTAGTTGCACAGATTGTGCAAGTTCAACTTTTAAAAAACATGTCTAAAGACGTTATGGCGTTTTTCCCCCATCCCACTCATCTCATGTTTTTAAATGAAGAAAGTAGCCTACTCTTTGTGATTGGTTTTCGGTCCTTTGTATTAAACTATACATACATGCATGGTGCTGTTTTTTTCCTAATTGTTTAAGCAAACTTTATTAATTATATATGGTTTATAAACATTATTTTAAACTTTATGCACTTTTTTCAAAGATAGTTGTGTTATTTTATTACGCTTTGAAGAAACGTGCATAATATTTTGCTCGATGCGCCCTCTTGTGGCCTCAGGAGAGAAGCCAAAAGCTTTTTGCCCCCTAACTGAAATTATGCCTTTTAAATTCGAATATAATTCGAATTTTGATAATATTTAAGTAGAAAATTCGAATTTAGTTTTTCAGTCATTTTGACAGCCCTAGACTACAAATGGCCCCTCTTAAATATTGATTTTAAAAACAAAATAAAGCAAATAGGCAATTAGCGGACAAAAAGTCAAAGATATACTGTACTTAGCAGCATTCAAAGTAAACATAGATATAACACTATAAGTGAAATTAGAGCTTAATGATAGAAGACTAAAAATGCATGTTGAAATGTGAAACTGTATTTGAATGTAACTTTTTTTGGAATGTCTAAAAAAAATAATAATAATAAAAAAGTTACATTTAAAAAAAATTTTTTTCCAGAATGCCAGTCACATTGTTATGTTCTGTAATATGATGAAAATGCTATTTATACTGGCGTACTGTATGTAAATACTGTATATAGAGTATAATGGAATAAAAGACAACAAGAATGGTACATGGGTCTTAAAAGTGTTAAAAGTAAAGGTTAAATGTCTTACCTCTGTTTGACGAGGTATTGGATTAAATCCACATTGGTTGCACACTGTTGTCTTGCATTCTGTGCATGTGTTAAAATTCTTGGCATCCTTGGAACCAATATTGAGTTCCACTTTGCATAATGGACAATTGGTCTTGCCTTCTTTAGGAGCAGGTTTCTGAGGTGGTTTGGGTGCTGTGACTTGCTTGATTTCTGCTTTTTTCTCCGCTGGTTTATCTGCATCTTGCCCTGCATGTGATTTGGTGTCTCCTATCTTACTAGAGGCGTGTGCCACTGCAGATCCTTTGCGAGATGTGGGAGGAGTAGTCTTAGCAGAGGTCTGGGAAACTGTGGATGCCTTTCGAGAAGTTGGTGGTGTTGTGGAAGGTTCAGCCTGTGCAGCTGAGCTGATTAAATTAGATGCTGAGCTAAATATAGAGGATCCAAAGCCCAGAACTTTTCCAGACACAGCAGAAACGGACTGTGGTGATGGTGATCGAGATCTAGCTGTTTCTGTCAAGCCACCAAAGCCAAAGAGTTTCCCTGTGGTTGACTCAGATGGCTTAGAGGAAGCAGGTTGTACCTTAGGACCACTAAATCCAAAACCAAAGAACCTGGATTCCTGTTTTGGTGGCTCTGCCTGTGGAGGTGGAGCAGATTTTTCTGGGGACTTGTCAGACTCCTTTAAGAGTTTGTCAGTTTCTTTGTCTCTCTTTGAATCTGATGTTTCTTTCTTCCTAGATGATGCAGGTTGTACCTTTATGTTTGTCTCTAGTGGTTGTGGTGAAGCTGAGACTGATTCTTTCTTTTGGACATCCACTGAAACAGGATTCTTAGTTTTATCAAGGATGGCTGCAGCTTGAATCTCTTTCTTCTGGGTTTCAGCAACATTAGGAACCACGGTTGACACTAATGATGGTGCCCCTGGTGTTATACTTTCTGTTCTTGGATGCGGTGCTGAGGTGCAGACATTTTCAGCTTGTTCATGGGTCTTCATTTTTGGAGGTCCTTGTGGTTCCATTCCATGTAATGCTCGCTTTGTTTGGCAGTTCAAACAAAGCCATTCATTGACCTGTAAGGAGAGATTAAAAAGGAATTCTTGACTTCCTTCTTCCATGATATTGATGGAAAATTAATATGAGATTGATTTTTCATGGAGACCACTAAACAAAATACACTGGAGCTGGAGCGACCAAGCATTTTAGATAAGTGTAAATTAATCTGCTCTGTTAAAAGAGTGTTAGCAACAGAACAGTAGCATTCTCTTACCTCTGTTTGATGGGGTGTTGGTTTGAATCCACAGAGGTTACAAACAGTGTTCTTGCACTCAGTGCAGGTCCTGTAGTTAGGGATGTCCTTTGAACCCACATTAAGATCCACTTTGCAAATAGGACATGCTCTGGTTTCTGCTTTAGGAGCTGCCACTGCTACTACTGAAGCTTCAGGTACTGCTGAAGCCTGTTGCACCTGCTTCTCATCTGTTTTGTCCTCCTTTGGCTTGTCTGTTATAGGTGCATTTGTGTCACCAGTAGGTGGAACTTGTTGAGAAGTAACAGATCCTATCCGAGAAGCGGGTAGTGTTGGTGTAGTCTTAACTGAAGTTTGGGAAACCACAGATGCCTTGCGAGATGTTGGTGGTGTTGTAGTCTTTGCAGATGTTTCAGAAGCTGTGGAAGTCTTACGAGAAGTTGGTGGCAGTGTGGAGGACTCATCTTGAACAGCTGAGGAGATTAGATTAGATGCAGAGTTCAAAAAGGAGGATCCAAATCCCAGAAACTTCCCTGAGACAGCAGTCACTGAAGGCTGAGGGGATCCAGATCGAGCACCACCAAAACCAAAGCTAAAGAAACCTGATTCCTCTTTAGAAGGTTCTGGTATCTGTTGTACAATCGATTTTGCAGGAGAAGGATCATGTTTTGGCATTTCAGTTGGTTGTGTTGAAGCTCGTGTAGGTTTGTTCTCTTGATTCTCTTTAGCAACTGATGTGCTTATCTTCCCAATAACATCTGGCTTATTTTTTGGAGACACTGGAACTGGAGTATGTATGAGAGCCTCCTTGTTTTCTGGCATTGTTGTTGGAGATGCTTTGCTAACCTGTGGCTGTGGTTGGGCAGAGGGAGACACTTGAGCTTTCTTCACCTGGCAGTTCAAACACAGCCATTTCTTAACCTGTAGGATAATAATCAGAATTAGAATTAAAATAATAAAAGATGTTCTTGAAATTACACTGAATTGACACAGAATTAATTGAATTAATGCAATAACTGATGCATGTGCAACTCACAGAGATACAAATGAAGTGCTCTTACCTCAGTTTGATGTGGCATGGGATTAAATCCACAAAGATCGCACACCGTGTCCTTGCATTCAGTGCAAGTGTTGTAATTTGGTGGATCCCTCTTTATGTCCACTTTACAGAGTGGACAGGCTTTTGGAAGCTCTGGAACTGGTCTGTTAATTTTCACATCAGCGATTGTTTCTTTGGTCATCTCATCATGTGGTTTAATTCCCTCTTTTTTCTTTTCATCCTGTTTCTGTGCAGTAATAAGTTTGGCTTCTTCTGCTAGTTTAATTTTTTGTGTGGCTTGTGAAGCTTCTGAACCTTTTCGAGAGGTAGGTGGTGTTGGAGTTGTCTTAACAGAACTTTGGGACACAGTGGATCCCTTACGAGAACTTGGTGGAGTTTTGGTGGATGACTCATCCTGAACGGCTGAGGATATCAGATTAGATGCTGAACTAAGGAAGGACGACCCAAAACCCATAACTTTCTCAGAGACAGCAGATTGAGGGGAAGGTGACCGGGATCGAGCACCTCCAAAACCAAAGCCAAAGAAACTAGACTCTTCCTTAGTCTGTTCGACTTTAGATGATGGAGCAGGTTTGGAAGGAGAAGCTACACCTTTAGACTTTTGATCATTTGGAGTTAGACTAATTGTAGGTTTTTTAGTCTCTGCTGGAGGTTTATTGTCCTGCTCAGCAGGGACACTCTGCTTCTTTTCTGGGGAAGTTGGAATTTGAGCCACTTTATTTTCTGGAGATGCTGGTGGTACTTTGTTAGATTGTGGTTGTGGCTGAGCAGGGGGAGGTCCTGAGGTTCTCTGTGCCTGGCAGGTCAAGCATAGCCATTCCTTCACCTGTTGATTATTTAAAAAAAAAAAGTTTATGAAACCATTAAACATACTTTCTTTTAAAAGTCAAAATCTACACAAAATAATTCCTTTTTTACATTTTCAATAGAGCCTTTACATATATATAAATGTTAAAGACATTGACATATGGTACCTCAGTTTGATGGGGATTGGGATTGAATCCACAGAGATTACAAACAATTTTCTGGCAAGAACTACAAGAGCTGTAGTTCTGTGGGTCCTTCTTCAGAGTTTCTTTGCAAAGTGGACAGGTTTTTGGAAGCTCCTCTGGAGCATGTGGAGGTTTGGCCGAATTAGGATCTGGGGTTTTCTGCACTGGCTTTGGTTCTAGTATTGTTGTAACAACTGGCTTTGATTCCCCTTCAGGTGTTTTTTGTTTAGCATCCTGAGGAGCAACTGATCCTTTTCGAGAAGTAGGTGGTGTTGGTGTGGTCTTATTTAAAGTCTGGGAAACTGTAGATCCCTTGCGAGATGTTGGTGGAGTTTTGGTGGAGGATTCATCCTGAACAGCCGAAGAGATCAGGTTAGATGCTGAGCTGAGGATGGAGGATCCAAAACCAAAAACCTTATCAGAGACAGCAGTCTGAGGAGAGGGGGATCGAGATCGAGCACCACCGAAACCAAAGCCAAAGAAACTTGACTCTTCTTTAATCTGTTCACCTTTAGGTAGTGGAGCAGACTTGGAAGGAGAAGCATCACGTTTAGATATTTGAGTATTTGGTGTTGTTGGTGTTTTGGTCTCTATAGGAGGTTTATTTTCCTGCTCAGCTGTAACACTTGGCTTCTTCTCTGGAGTCTTTTCCTTTTGTGGAGATGCTGTTGTAAGTACTTTGTTAGACTGTGGCTGAGCTAGGGGAGGACCTGAAGTTCTCTGCATTTGGCAGGTCAAACACAGCCACTCCATCACCTTTAGATAATAAGAAAGATTGCCATCTATGACCATACAAACGTATTTACCCATAATTTTAACCTTATCTCTATTATTTAAATTACAAAATCTGCACAGAATCATTTCTGGTAGCAAAACGAGAGTCTTTATTATGAGATATAATAAGTGTAAAACAGACTTACTTCAGTTTGATGTGGATTGGGATTGAATCCACAGAGATTGCAAACAATGCTTTTGCAAGAAGTGCAAGAGCTATAGTTTTGTGGGTCCTTCTTAAGGGTCTCTTTACAGAGTGGGCAAGTTTTTGGATGCTCCTCTTTCACTTGAGCTTGTAGAGGTTTGGATGATTGAGCATCTGGTGGCTTTTTCTGTTCTTGGGTTGGTGAAAGGGTTGGATTTGATTTTGCTGCAGTAAGATTTAGTTTAGTGTCTTGTGGAGCTACTGATTCTTTTCGAGAAGTGGGAGGTGTTGGTGTTGTCTTATTCGAAGTCTGGGAAACTGTAGACCCTTTGCGAGAAGTTGGTGGAGTTTTAGAAGGTTCATCCTGGACAGCCGAGGAGATCAGATTGGATGCTGAGCTAAGGAAGGAGGAACCGAAGCCTAGAACCTTCCCAGAGACAGCAGACACAGTGGGCTGAGGAGATGGTGACCTTGAACTAGAACCACCAAAACCAAAGCTGAAAAAATCTGAATCCTGTTTAGAAGATTCAGATTTAGGTGGTTGATCAGATTTGGCAGGTAAGAAATTTTTCTGGATTTGGGCCTCTGATGTAGTTTGTTTGGAATCTGCCAGATTTGGTTTGCCTTCTTGTTTCGCAGAAGCATTATCCTCTGCTACAACACCCCCAGTGTCTTGTTTTTTTGGTGATGCAGGTGGTGGTAATTTAGTAGTTCCTGGTTTCACAACTGTAGGTTCGGGAGCTCTCTGCATCTGGCAGTTCAAACACAGCCATTCCTTCACCTGTAGGATGATGAAAATGGTAACCATATAATTATGAGAAATAAAGACCACTATTGTTTAATTTTGATATATTATAGACTGTTCATTCATAATAAATAAATTACCTTGCTTAAATGTATTTTCAATAATTGTGACTGAGAAAAAAAATCTGTATATATATATATATAACTATTTTCTCACCTCAGTTTGATGTGGCATTGGGTTGAATCCACAGAGATTACACACAGTGCGCTTGCAAGTAGTACAGGTGCTATCATTTGGTGGATTCCTCATTATTTCTGCCTTACAAAGTGGGCAAGTTTTTGGAGGCTCTGACGTGTGGTCACCCTCTTTTACAGCTTTTCCCTGAACTTCTGTCATTTTCTCTTCAGGTTTCTTGTCTTTCTGCTGATTTTCAACAGATTTAGCTCTCTGTTTTGGTGACACATCTGCTGATCCCTTCTGAGAAGTAGCTGGTGTTAATGTAGTCGTCACAGGAGTATGTGAAGCTGATGAAACCTGTTGCTGAGTTGCAAGGAGTGTGGCGGTGGATTCATCTTGTACAGCCGTGGAGATAAGATTAGAAGCCGAACTCAACAGGGAAGAACCAAATCCAAAGACCTTCCCAGAAACACTGGAAGCAGCAGGTTGGGGAGAAGGTGATCTAGAGCGTCCAAAACCAATCAAGCCACTCTCTTCTTTTGTGAATGCAGCCTTTGGTGAGGCAGTAGATTTTGTGGATACAGTATCATCCTTCTGTGTTGGCTGTACTGGATTTTTGATGTCTTGCTGCTGGGGTGGATTCTGTGTTGGTGGAACTGCACTAGCCTTCCTAGACCCTGGTGTTGCACCTTCAGATAGTGAAGTATCTTCTTTTTCAGTAGCATCTGTGGAATCAAGTGGCTTCTTCTGGGGAGGAACAGGAGTTGGTGTTGCTTTCTTTAGTGGTGATACTGGTGGAGGTACTTTGTCAGTCTCAGCTTGAGCTCTTTGCATCTGGCAGTTCAGACATAGCCACTCCTTTTTCTGAAACAGCATTCCAATAATCAGTATAAAATTGATCACACAGAGTACTACAAGAAACATATTTGAAATATTAAATAATTTTTTAATATAATTTTAATGCATTTTTTTCATGCTTAAAAAGTCTAAAATCATAAATGTTGGTGCCCATAATGTCATATACCCAGATACTACTACAATACTAATTAAATAATAATTATAATAATGAGTATAAGGTGTTTTATGTTCAAGGTAAAACGGCTGATTACCTCTTTCTCATGGGGCATGGGGTTAAAGCCACATAGATTACACACTGTGTTTTTGCAGTCGGTACAGGTATTGTAATTGGGAGGCTCCTTCTGCAAATCGACTTCACAGAGAGGGCAGGCTTTGGGAAATGATTTAGTGGGCTCTGTCCTTGTTGTTTCTGGTAGATCTCTATCTTTTGTAACTGATACCATTGTTGGCTGTGCCTGACTGACCATGGATTTCTTATCATCTTTTTTTATCTGTTCTTGTATATTTTCAGGATGTACTTTTTTGTCATCTGAAGGAAGAATTTTAGGAGAGACATCAGATCCTTTTGAGGAAGCAGGAGGTGTGCCAGTCTGAGAAACTCCAGAACCCTTTCGTGAGGAAGGTGGAGTGGTAATCTTATCTGAAGTCTGGGAAACTGATGAGCCTTTACGAGATGAGGGTGGGGTTGTAGTCTTAGCAGATAGTTGGGAAGATGTGGATCCTTTGCGAGAAGTGGGTGGTGTTGTAGAAGGCTCATCTAGAGCTGATGAGATCAGATTACTTGCTGAGCTAAAGAGGGAGGAACCAAATCCCAAAACCTTCCCAGAGACAGCAGATGCTGCAGGTGGAAGTAAAGGAGTCTGAGATCTACCTCTAGACTCTTCAGGGATTTCAGAGGAGACAGGAACATGTCCATCTTGGGACTTTCCTTGTCTTTGCTGCTGTGGGGTAGCTCCTTTAGTGGTTTCTTCTCCTTTTTTTGCAACTTTAGTTTTTGCCCCATCTGTATTTTCAATGCTTTTAGAGTTTACTGCAGCTTCAGACTCCTTCTGTGAGGTTGCAGGAGTTGTTTTAACAGACATCTGTGAAACTGTAGAACCCTTACGAGAGGAAGGTGGAGTGGTATTAACTTCACTGGAGATTTGTGAAACTGCGGAACCTTTGCGAGAGATTGGTGGTGTCTTATCAGACATTTGAGAAGCTGTTGAAGCCTTGCGAGAACTAGACGGTGTTATAGAGGACTCATCTTGAACAGCTGTTGAGATTAGATTAGATGCTGAGCTTAAGAATGAAGAACCAAACCCTAGAACCTTCTCTGAGACAGCAGGCTGAGGAGAAGGTGATCGAGATCTAGCTCCTCCAAAACCGAACCCAAAGAATCCAGGTTTATCTGGTTGCGGATCAGTTTTTTGAGATTCTGACTTTGGAACTTCTGCAATATGATGTTGTTTCGTTTCTCTTTGGATGGGTTGTTCAGTTTCTGCTAATGTTTGCTTATTGTCTTGTTTCTCTTCCACTTCTGGTTTCTTATCCTTTTGAACGGCATCTGCTGGAAGATGTTGCTTTTTCTGTGAAGCATCTGGATTGGGAGTATCCATTTTAAGTGGTGCAGCTTCCTTAGCGTGTGACTGAAGCTGTGCAGGATGAGGTTGTGGTGCTTTCTTCATCTGACATGCCAAACAAAGCCACTTCATCTGTAGTTTTGTAAAGTATATTGAATTAATCATTTTGTAACTCAAACTTACATTATACAGCATCCCAGACTTAAGTGGATTAACCACACTGCTTATTAACTTGGCTCAAATAAATTAGATTAAAGAGGTGAGCATTGTTAGCTCTCCTGTCAACATAAAACTGTTGGTTCTCAAATTGCATCATGATAGTTTTCCATTAAAGTCAGCATTTAAGTCAGCATGAGCTCAAAATTGACACTATTTATTCTCTTAATGCAACTCACTGGTCTTATTGTAAACAGTTCATTCAGGCATTTTTTTTCTTTGAATGTGCAATCTTTAAATCAGGCTGTCTTAATTTGTTGTTCTTGTGATATGCTCTCTTCTCTGTGCAGGCATATGTAAGACCACACAGCATTTAAGATTTGCATTCATTCTGGTATGCAATGCTTACTTTTCACAATCCAATCAACAACCGATGGTGTCCCTCCTTGTTTGTTTTTTCTTGTTTGATAGAAGTTTTCCTCAGAAATGTCACAATTTGTTGATCTGCGTAACTCTTTATTTTGATAGTCCACTTTAGACATTCTACTAACTATAAGTAACATTGCAACTACATGTCGACTACCAGTTATTAGAGTATTAGTAGACTTTCTGCTGTATCTGCTAACACTGTATTTTGATGATCACCGAACACCCAACAGACACAAGTACACATCAGCTCGTTGTGACCTAACCCTAACCTAACAGTCTACTGATACTCTAATGAGTTAGTTGACATGTAGTTGCAAATTAATGAGAGTTAGTTGACATGTAGTTGGAAAGTTACTTACAGTTAAAGGGGTCATATGATGCGATTTAAAATTTTCCTTTCTCTTTGAAGTGTTACAAGCTCTTGGTGCATAAAGAAGTTGCAAAGACTAAAGTCTCAAATCCAAAGAGATATTCTTTATAAAAGTTAAGAGTCAACCAAGTCTACCTAAAACAGCTTGTTCTAACACGCCCCCACATGTCTACGTCACGATGTGGGAAGATTTGCATAATGCCGCCCAAATGTTCACGCAAAGAAAGAAGGCGTAACTTTTATTCTCGCTGTAATATTGTTGCTGCTGCCATGTCGTGAAGACGCTGTGTGTTTCGTTGTGAAAGCGAAACTACTTTGTTTGGCCTTTCAAAAGAGGACGATATCTGCTTCGTCATGCCTAGAGCTGATCCGTGCTGGTCGCTGAGGAAATACATCAACTTCACGCTGTGGATCTCCGGATCGGCTTTCACCGTGGACGAAGCGGAGTGCAGCCCGGGGTCGTCACATGTGGTTGCCACAAGCCCGTTCTCAAGCCCGCCGGCCGTTCCTCACTCTAGCCCACTGGCCGCCGCTCACTCTAGCCCACCATGTGTGATGCTGTGTGTTTCGTTGTGAAAGTGAAACTAC
>NW_015552592.1:645833-658864 GCF_001515605.1 Sinocyclocheilus anshuiensis | reverse complement strand
TGAGCTTTGTAAAAATCGACGCGTTTCAGAAAGGCGGGGCATAGAGGAGAAACAATCATGTACAGTATTTGGAAAATAATGTGTTTTTTTAACCTTAAACCGCATAAACACATTTCATTACACCAAATACACAAAATAATGTTCTTTTTAGCAACATCATATGACCCCTTTAATAGAGTGTCTAATGTGGACTACTGAAATAACGTGTAACTTAAAGTGGTTTGCAATTTCCATTCATGCTGACTTTAACAAAACAAAATTCAAAAAACAAACTGTTCAACACAACAGTGATATTTTCTTACCTCATCTTCATGGGGCATAGGGTTGAACCCACACAAGTTACATACAAATATTTTGCATTCAGTGCAGCTGTTGTACTGATCTTTCTTGAGCTCCACCTTGCAAAGTGGGCAGACCTTGGGAAGAGGCTTGGATATAGGTGTCTCTGATTTATCCTCTTTTACTTTATTTGATGGCTCCTTAGCCTGTTGAAGTGATGGTGTCTTCTCCTCTTGTTTCTGTCCAATTGATAGTTTAGTATCTTTACTGGGTTGAGCTTTCTGGGAACCTTGTGTGGTTACAGAACCTTTTTGTGAGCTAGGAGACGTTGTGTTGTTGTTGAACAATGACTGAGATACTGTAAAGCCTTTACGGGAGCCAGGAGGAGGTGTTGTTTCTGAAACTGACGAACCTTTGCGGGAGGTTGGCGGTGTTGTGGAAGGTTCATCCTGAACAGCTGATGATATCAGATTAGAGGCTGTGCTAAGGAAGGAGGAACCAAAGCCTAAAACTTTCCCAGACACAGCAGAAACAGCAGGTTGAGGTGAAGGAGACCTGGATCGAGCCCCACCAAAGCCAAAACCAAAAAATCCAGACTCCTCTTGATGAGGTTTGTCTGATTTCACCTGCTGTGATATCTTCGGTTGACTGAGCTCTTGTGGTGTCACATCAGTGGGCTCCTTTCTCCCTACTACAGCTGTTTTCTGACCAGTTCTGGTGGCTTCCTCTACATTTTGTTTCTTCTGCACAGATTCTGGAACATCTTGCTCCTTCTTCTTTGGCACTGGGGCTACTTTCTTAGCTTGATTTTGAGGCTCTGCATGGGAAGGCATTGATGCTCGCTGCACCTGACAGGTCAAGCAAAGCCACTCCTTTGCCTGCCAACAAATAAGAGAGTTTGAGAAACCCCAGACAAAATGGTTTCCACAAAGCTCTTAAACTCTGGGTTAAAATAAGATTATTGATGCAGGTTTGATCATACAAAAACTTACACAGCAATATTGCTGAATTAGCTGTGGAATTATAATACTGTCAAAAATATTTTATATTAAAGGTAAATACTGTAGAGCAGGGCTAGTCAACTCCGGTCCTGGAAGTCCAGTGATCTGCATAGTTTACTTCCAACCCTTATCCAACACACCTGTTCATCATTTTTAAATAGTCCTGAATACTTTGATTAGCTTGATCACCTGTGTTTGATTAGGATTGGAACTAAACGCTGCACGACACCGGCCCTCCAGGAGCCGAGTTGAAGAGCCCTGCTATAGAGCCCACAGCTCGTTTTCCAAATACTGAATTATCTTACCTCGGTTTGATGAGGCATGGGATTAAACCCACAGAGGTTACATACAATGCTCTTGCATTTAGTGCAGGTGTTGAAGTTAGAAGGATCTTTCTTGAGCTCTACTTTGCAAAGTGGGCATTCTTTAGGCAGAGACTGAGAGGACATATCAGCTGCTTGAGGCTTTGATGGAGGTGTAGATGGTGCTTTGAAAGGTTGAGATTGCATGGACTTCTTGTCTGCCAACTGCTTTTGAGAAAGAGGCTTATTTTCCACAGCCTGCATTTTTGTTGAGTGTTGGGATGCTGTAGATCCCTTGCGGGATGTAGCTGCTGCTGCCACAGCAGATGTGGTTTTGAGAGATGTCTGTGAACCCTTACGAGAGGCAGGCGGCGTTGTAGACTTCACCGAGGTCTGAGAAACTGTTGTACCTTTACGAGGTGGTGGCGGTGTTGTGGAGGACTCATCTTGAACTACTGAAGATATGAGATTAGATGCTGAACTGAGGAACGAGGAACCAAACCCTAGAACCTTCTCCGAGACAACAGGTTGAGGAGAAGGTGATTGAGATCGAGCACCACCAAAACCAAAGCCAAAGAAACCTGTATCTTCTTTGGAGGAATCTGATTGTGTTGTGGTTTCGGATTTGGCTGGGGCACTACTATCTTTTGGCTGTTGAGGTTTTATAGTTTCTTTCTGTGCAGGTTTTTCATTTGGGAGATTTTGTACTGTAGACGTAGTAGTGGGTTTTCCAAGTGCTGTTTTTGACTGGTCCTCAGTACTACTGGCTCCTGGAGGAGGCTGATGTGGAGCTGTTTTGTCTTGTTGTGAGCCAGCATTAGTCTTTAGCTGGGGATTTAGACTTGAAGGTTCAGGTGCTCTCTTTATCTGGCAATTTAAACAGAGCCATTCCTTCACCTGCATGACCAAAATCACAACCACAAAACCACAAATCAACATTATTGTCCTTCAATAAATCAATTATGACCAGTAGAGTAAAATAAACTTTCTCTTACCTCTTTTTGATGAGGCATGGGGATAAATCCACAACGGTTACACACAATGTTTTTGCAATCGGTGCAGGTGCTAAAATTAGGAGGATCACTGGTAATATCTGCCTTGCAAAGTGGACAGATTTTGGGAAGAGGGAGGGGAGTTTTGTCAACTTTTGCAGACAATGTTTGGTCTGTTTTTGCTTTCACAGAAGATTTACTGGATAGCTGAGGTGACTCAGAAATCTTTTTTTCTTGTTTTTGTGCAGTAGGTTGTTTATTATCCCCTGTGTTTGTGGTCTGTGGAACAGCAGAGCTCTTCCGAGACGTGGGTGGTGTTGAGCTCTGGGAAACTGTGGAAGCTTTCCGGGAGGTTGGTGGTGTTGTAGATGTCTCATCTTGCACAGCTGAGGATATTAAATTAGATGCTGAGCTGAGAAAGGAGGAACCAAAGCCAAGAACCTTCCCAGATACAGCAGACATAGCAGGCTGAGGAGATGGAGACCTTGACCTAGCACCACCAAAACCCAAAAATCCAGTTCCTTCCTTGGCTGTCTTGGCAGGAACTTCAGATTTGGCTTCATTTTCTTGCTGCTGGGCTTTTTGGATGGGCAGAGTACCATTTAGAGCCTTGGTTTGTTGTTCTTGTAATTTCTGAGGAGGGTTAATTTTCTTGCCTAATTCAGAAACACCTTTCTTTTGAATTGAGGGTGAAGCCATTGGTTGAGTGGTAGGGATTTTGTTGGGCTGCGCTGCTCCTGGTGGCTCCATTCCTCTTAGAGCTCTTTGAGTCTGACAGTTCAGACAAAGCCATTCTTTCAACTGAAAAGTAAGACAAAGGGGTTAACACGTTCACATATATCATTCAAAACTTGTAAAAATTATTGAAAGTCAACGTAACACTACCTCTGTTTGATGTGGCGTTGGGTTGAACCCACAGAGATTGCACACAGTGTTTTTGCACTCAGTACAAGTGTTGTAGTTGGCAAGGTCCTTTTTGATTTCTACCTTACAGAGTGGGCAGGATTTGGGCAAGGTTTGAGGGCCTTTGTCTGCTTTTGGCATCTGTGAAGATGGTTCGGCTTTTTTAATTTGAGATATTGGTGCTTTGTTCTTTTGGTCTGCAGTTAGCTCTGTCGTTTTCTCTTCTTTCTGACCATCTGATTGATTAGCCTTTCCTGTAGACGCTGATAATGCAGCCCCTTGCGATGATGCGGACCCTTTGCGAGACATCGGTGGAGTAGAAGTCTTGAGGGAAGTTTGAGAGACTGAAGGTGCTTGAGGGTTATTTGGTGGTGTCGTAGAAGGTTCATCTTGAACCGCTGATGAAATGAGATTAGATGCTGAGCTCAGGAAGGACGACTTAAATCCTAGGACCTTACCAGACATGGCCGAAACAGCAGGCTGAGGGGATGGTGATCGTGACCGGGCTCCACCGAAGCCCGAAAAGCCGAAAAATCCTGACTGTTCTTGCTCAGTCTCAGCCTGTGGTGCTGCTTTAGACACAGAAGGAGAGGGGGCATGTTTTGCTGTCGGTTGCTGTAAAGGCTTAGGAGAGGGAGCTTGCTTTGCTCCTGGTGCACTAGTCTGTTCATGCATTTCCTTTTTCTGAGAAGCAGGTTGGTTGGCAGGACTAGTCTTTGTTGGCTGAGCTGTGCGCTGTTTCTCTAAAGGACCATGTGTAGATTCCATCTTTTGAGATTTGCTGGGCTGTGTTTGGGACTTTATAGTGGGTTGTCCCGGAGGCTCTATTCCTTTCAGCGCTCTCTGTGTCTGGCAGTTTAAGCAAAGCCACTCTTTTGCCTGCAAAAACATTACAAAAAATAAGTTAGTTCTCCACATTTATTTTACAACATGAATAACAAATGATAAAAATATATATTTTGCAGGACGTATGTAAATTGACCTCACAAGCAGATATCACATAACATTACTACTTGTAGCTTTAAAGAAATATTTAGAAAACCCTCAGTGACCCAAGCATTGGTGATTCATTCTCTTTTTTGGTTATTAAAGATTTTGTGTGTGTGACTGATTACAATAAAAACCGTAGAAAATTGTTCTGTACTCTGAAAGTGTGTATTTATTATTAATATAAATATTTCAATATTTCAAACACATTAAAAAAAACGATGTGTATTTATATATTTTGGTTACTTTTAGAAAAATGTTGCAAATGCTTTCATGAGAATCCTTCCCAGCAAGATGAAATTTGAATCAGAGTAGTCAGTTTGAATGTCAGAGCAGCCCTTACAACTATAAAACTCTCAACTATAGAGTTTCATAACCCTGGAATACTCCTACACATCACAGACAACTGTAAAGTATACTGAAAATGCATATTCTGCCAGAGGCCTACAGAACTACTTTTATAAGCACTTTCCAAGCTAGAAGGATGAAACCTCAGTATGTTCATCTCACACCAGCCCTAAGACACCCTTAAATGTTTTATTATCCTGAAAATGCAAGTTTTAGAGGCCGACAGTGTAGTCTCTCTGACTTTCCAGTAAGCTAGAAGGCTGAAACAAATATTTTCATATCAGAGCAGTCCTCTGATGACCCATAAAGTCCCATTAGGCTACACAGAAAATCATTTGAAATATGTATCAATGGGTCAATGGGCTCTTTTGTGTTACAAACAACAACACAACCATAAAATGTGGATTACCAAGGCTAACTGTAGTACTTGTGCAACATTCAGAAAAATTGTCTTATTTGCATAAGCTTATATATACACATACTGTGCACATAAAAAATTCACAACTGACATTACAAAAAGACTGCTTCTAAAATCAGAACAAAAACAGCTTACATTGGTGTCAGAAGGCAGTGACAGCACTTTTACTTTGGCATGCTGGGGTGGGGGAATCTGTAAATGTTCCTGCCAATTTTTTTATGATACATTTCAGAGTTTGAGCTGGTGTTAAATATGTATTAACTCTTTAAACACCTTTTGTTCGCTTTTTGGTATTTTGCTACAATGGATCTCTGAGGGTTAAATTAAATCCCCTCTGTATCTCAAAGTTTTATTTATATTTGTGCTGCCTGCACAATTCTCAAGCACACGGCTCATCCTGAAGCCCAAATTTAATCTCTGGAGAAAGCCAGCAGCACTCTTTTTTTAGGCCTAAGGAAACAGACTAAATCATTTAGATAATTTTAGCATGGGATAAAAATATACACAGATGTGTTGCATTTGCAAATTCTCTAGACTTAAGGCAATCCTCAGGTTTGAATAGTTCATGATTAAACACTAACCACACAGTTGTGGCCATAAATGAAGGTGACCTTCATATCGGAGACATATTTTTTCACTATTATCTAATTTCAACAACACTGAGCACTTGACACTGAGCACAACCGAGTAGCAGATGCCACTGTAATCTACACCTCATCTCTGTGCTTTTGAACTCTCTTGGAAAAGTCTTAGATGTTATCTCTGAGGACTACCCACTGATCCCCTGTCTGCTGAGTTTTCGTCACACAGCCGGCCCATGTGACCCAATAGTCTTGGAGTCACCTTGCCCCAGGCTGCACATAAACTCTGAATGGTTAATTACAGAGTCAAGTGTCTTTTGTGCTCAACACATCTTAAAAGATGAAATGGCCATTTAGGGGCCAAACTGGTATGCTCAGGACTTCCATATCATGACAATAGAGGTGGTAAGGGCTCTCTGGGGGACATACATTATTACAGCAACTTCACTGCTAAGACTAAGCACATGACACATTGCTTGCCTTGACTATACTAGTCCCTAAATATCCCTAAAGTCCCTAAAACCTGATTGCCAAGATACAAAAGTTAGTCTGTGTTTTGAAAAATATATAGTTGCAAACACAAACATTATTCACGCTAGAATTAGACATGTATGACATTTGTAAAAAGTGTATGTTTATGGCCTCAAGAAAAAATATTGATCCCAGCACTACCAGAAAATAACCAACTAAACTTAATATTAAACATGATGAAAGTGATTTCAAATGATTTGCTGACTTCAGCCACACCAAATCTCTCTCCAAAACCTTGACCTCAAAAGACATATTGGCTAAATTTGTAATGGCATTGTAGCATATTATTCTAACTACAGAGAGTGTTTTCTAGTTTTATGATTGGTTTTACAAAAAATAAAACATAAAACAAATAAAGCACATTGTATTTTTCAGGACATCTATTTATATGTCTGTTACTACATCGTTTTATGTGGGGTATTACAAATAAAAACTTGACAAAAGTCATAATGACACATAGTGAAAGAAAATTAAAAAAGGACCATCTATACTTACAAACAAAATTAGGTGATAAAAAGGGAAACCACTTCAAAATAAAAGCCACGAATGCCACTAAGGCCTGAAAACGATGACAAACAAAATGGTTACATTGAAACAGTAGATCTAACAACTTCAGTTGTGCTAGGAAAATCATAAATCCCCTTGGATCAAAACATACAACACTAAAGCCCACAAAATCATCATGAATTAACCTCTCTCCCCAAGACTATCTTGATGGCTTTGCTGGGTCTGGAAAGTGGGTAAAGCCAACACACTGCATGGAAAGCTGGCAGGTAAAATATACAAGCCACTAACTGTAATGTTTGACCCAGATAGATCATTAAACTTCATAACACAAGTCACTAAGCACAGAATGTCTATTCATTCAGAACATCTATTTATCACCCAAAGCCCTAATGGATCTGTGAATCACTCTAATGCATGACTAAAAAAAGGAAGAAACAGTGTGAAACTGCACATCGATGTTTTATTTTTTGCCTTGAGAGTCAAGCACTTTATTTTTGTAAGTTTAGGTAGGGAGTAGTCCGAGGTAATTGAGAATCAAGGCACATTTTGTCTCTCTCACAGCCATTTTCGTTCTGCCTTCCACAAGACTGCCTCCACACAAACCAAAGAGACTAGAAAATACATCCATCTTTTACAACAGAATCACTGGAATCACTGAGAACATGTCCTCTGAAATTGCTCTTGACATTTTCTGCCCACAGTTCATTGCACAAACCATAATGTGAACCTACTGCAAGAAAATGCATTCATCTGTTTCTTACCTCTGTTTGATGAGGCACAGGATTAAATCCGCACTGATTACACACGGTGGCCTTGCATTCAATGCAGGTACTGTAGTTGGGAGGATCTCTTCTCAGGCTTGCCTTGCAGAGTGGACAGGCTTTGGGAGGAAGTTTTGGGCTTTGATCTAATTTAGTGGCCTGAGCAGATGAGGTTTCCTTTGTTGTCGTTGTTTTTTGAGTGTCTTGGGGTTTACTTTGTTGCTGTTGCATTTTTCCCTCCTGTGTCTGTGATTTAGGAACACTGGTGGAGCCCTTAGTGGCCTCTGAGCCTTTTCTTGAGGAAGGGGGTGTGGAAGTCTTGGCAGAGGTTTGGGAAATGGTGGAACCTTTTCGAGAGGTTGGTGGGGTTGTGGAGGGCTCATCCTGGACAGCTGAAATCAAATTGGACGCTGAGCTAAGAAATGAAGAACCAAAGCCTAGAACCTTTCCAGAAACAGAAGAGGCACCGGTCTGTGGAGAAGGAGAGCGGGATCGAGCGCCACCAAAACCGAAACCAAAGAAACTGGACTCTTCTTCTTTTTTAGGGGGCTCAGTCTTTGATGGTGTCTCAGTTTTGGCAGGAGGAGCACCTTTTGTCGTCTGTTGTGGAGGAGGTTTTTGTTGTGACGTTTGCTGCGACGGATGAGCTGCCCTTGTGCTGGACTGGCTTGACGGTTTCTGACCCTCTGTTGGTTTGGTTGGCTGGCTGGCAGATGGGGGCATCTGCTTACTATGAGGAGTGTTTTTCTTTGCAGGGTTCTGTGATGGTACGGAGTCCTTGGGCTGTGGCTGGGCTTTTAGCGTAGGAGGTCCGCTGTTCTCTGCCCCTCCCAGAGCCCTCTGCATCTGGCAATTCAGGCAAAGCCACTCCTTAGCCTGCGTACATGGAGGATACACATTTGTTATACAATTGCTAGTTTTTAACTTAACAAGAAGTTCAAATTAATCAGTTGTTTTGCATTGTTCCGCACAAAAAGACAATTTATACAGTGAAAAATGTCTTCTGAGGAATTAGGATTACTTATTCATAGTTGCATTGATGAAAAACTCTATTTACTTCTTTAGTGAACGGTGATAAATAATTGTGAAAAATAAAAGCTTTTGGGGAAAAAATTTGTCAAGGAATTAAAACCATCACAGTCCAATAAAACGTGCTTCAGAGACAGTGGACTCTCTGGATTGAAACACATAATGGCGAACTTTCACCAGAGAGTAAAAAGTGACATGTAAATCTAGAGCGGTCTATTCGGCAACGGATATAAAACAAGATCTAGTTTCTTTTCCTTTTGAATCCCAAAAAAGAACAAAAAATACTTAAAATGAGACATGCATATTGTATACCACTGCTTTATGTATCACACCAATACAGATTAAAAACTAAATTAGTTGTTAAATGAATTTTTACTCACAGTTGCATCCGGAGGACTGAACCCACACATGTTGCAGACCACTGATTTACATTGTGTGCAGGTGTTATGGTTGGGCGAATCCTTAGACTTAAGATTGAGTTCTGTATTTTTACAGACTGGACAGAGGGATTTCACCCCAGCTCCAGGTCCACCTTTCACTTGAGGCTCTGATGAAGGAGGCCTTGAGCCAACTGCACCTCCTGGATGAGACGCAGGTCCACTTGGGCCTTGTTGTTGAGGTCCACCCTTCCCAACACCCTGCTTAGGAGATCCACCCCCACCTGCTCCTTGTTGCAATCCTCCCCTGCCTGCTCCCTGTTGTGGAGGACCTCCTCTCCCAGCTCTTTGCTGTACAGGACTTCCCCGTCCAGCTCCTTGTGGTTGAGATCCACCCCGTCCAGCTCCTTGGCCACCCCTTCTCACACCCTGTGTCTGCTGTCCACTTTGCCTCTGAGGCCCCTGTGAGGCTGGTTGGCCATTCCCCTGCTGTTGAGGATCCTTCTGCTTTGAGGGTCCTGGAGGCTGCTGTTGTTGCTTTTCCTCCTCATCCCCAAAAAGACTGAACTTGTTTACAGCAGAGGACATTGCACTTAGAGGATTCCCCCCACTCAGAAAGTTGGAGGAGAACATGTTGGCTGTTGGGAATGGGGCTCTGAAGACCGGTGTAGGAGAGGGCTGGGATGGGGGGAGCCCAGAGGAGGGAGTCTCTCACCAGTTGAAGTTATCCCTCACATTTACCTCCAGTGTCCCTTAGGAAATAGAAAATGGACAATGAAAAGAGAGAATTCATGCATCACTTGTGTTTTTATTGCACGCATATATATGTGCATGCATTAAACATCAAGTAACGCCATATACATAATAATATTAAAATATTAGTAGTTCCAGACTCCATAAACAAAAGGATTTAATACCATGTTACATCTTAAATATACGTCAGTTCTGCCTAAGACAAAATGGGGTGAAATGAGAATAGTATTTTGACTGAAAGTGTTGTTTTTTTTAGGCATAGTTTAGCCAAGTTGTCTTCTTCAAAGCAAGTAAAAACCTCATTTAAGAAAGAGTGGTACATAAGATAAGCAAAAGATTTTAAACAAACAGTCATCAACTTCATAAATCATAATTGTTAACTGACATGTAGAGGTTGTAGATGGTAGATGATCAATCTCACCTAGTCACGATCTGCAGTACTCACACTGACATATAACATCCAGTCATATAGTAAATAAATTAGCTAACATTGAGGGATAGAGGCTCCCTTACTGCCCTGATCATCATGCATTCCCTCTTTACATAATCTAAAACTATTTTAATCAGCACTTTTTCATTATGTAGTTTGCATGATCTTATATTACCTGGTGTTCTGAATGACATTGCATTGGAATGCATACATTATAGACAACATGTCTGTTATAGACCATACTATGAAAATAATACGTTGATTAAAAAAAGTTCATGCCCATGGTATTTGACAACTACAATCCAAATTGTGAGTTAAGATTTTGCATTTACAGTGACAAAACTAATGACAGTTTGGCAAAGATTATTTTACTACGCATATTGTTTATCAACATGTGTAATACACTTAAAAATTCAGCATGAATATGTAACAGCGATGAAACACTTAAAATCTCGTGTAAAGCATGACTGCATTCGCCCTGTAATTGACTGAGCGTTTGGACGTTTCCCTTCAGCACCCTGGACAGCGCTCTACGATCAGCTCATGTATCACGTCTCTCTGCCTTTCAGCGTGAAATACAACACGCCACACCATTCACAGCAGTAACTCTACACGGACACATTAATGATGAGGAACTTTAAAGGGTCAGTGGGTTTTCTGTGTGTATTTATTCGCAAATGTAGAAATGTTTTTCAGTATACCGCGCGCTATAAAAATTAAAACTACACTGGCGATCATTAACCTGATATCAACTTTAACAGCCCACAAACATATATTGACAGATTGTTACGTTTTTTTTCTGCTTCTGCTCCTTCAAAAGCAACATCTATAGCCCGTCGGCATATCCGGGTTGTAAAACCTCCGCTGCATGTGTAAAACACAAATGGGTTTACAACCTTATGTTAAAGAAAACGTAATGTTTCGTTATTTAAATGATTGGCAGTTTTAGTTACACGAATTCAGGATGTGTTTTTGCTCCAATTTACCCAAAAACACTGTAATATTATATGTTGGTTATTTGATATGAGGTTGTAGATGATAGATGATCAATCTCTGACAGTCACGATCTGCAGTAATCACACTGATCTCGCCACATAACATTCAAACGGGAAATAAAAGAGCAAACGGTGAGAAATGGAGGTTCCCTCACTGTCCAGATCATGATGGATTTGCCCTTGATCATACCCTGTCGGAGGATTTCCCAGCCTCATCACTAAAACCGCATCCGTCCGAAAGCATTTCCAGACTAGAAGTATTCCTCTACTACAACACACCATCGCAATCATCCTTCCTTAAAACTACCACTGTGATCAGATGGAAAAACATGCTTATTTTCATCAGAACGGCCAGCTGAAGTGGTAAAAACAGCATCCTACCTTACAGCGTGCGAGCATCCCTATTTATTCTCCCATTTCTGTCTCTCTAGTGCTGGTTGGTGATCGGCTGCTCGGTTTCTAGGATGGAGGTTACGAGGATCTGAGGGCATACCCGCTTTCACAATCGCCTCCTCTGCGCATGCGCCGCACATGACAGGTGATCAGCATACATCACCTCGCGAAAATTGAATTTAAAGCGACATAATCATTCGTCTCTGACAAACTGTCCGCTAATAATCGGCTTCCATTTGTTTGGGCATCTGTTATAGGTTTGATATCGTTTGGGGGGAAGCACATAAGAATGTTGACAGTGTATTAGTATAAATAAATAAACAAAACCTCCAAATTATTAGTATTATCACAATACTGTTTTTATAAAATGTTGATCAAATGTTTAAACATTATTTTAATATTATTATGATAATAATGATTAATATTGTTGTCACCTAGTTAACCTTTTATATGTAAAAACATATAAAGATAAGGTGGATAAATTACCAATGGATAAAACAACAAACAAAAAAAAAATCTAAATAAAAACATGGCAACTGCATTATTATCCACCCCTCTGTCAATACGCAATGATACTACTAACCAATAAACAAGCAATTCTTCAGAACAAATAAATAATTTATATGATTTCAAATGTTGAAATCATATAAAAAAAAAAATATATATATTTTTTTTAAATAAAGTTCAATCACTAACAAATCGCCACCTTGGAATTATAAGGTTCTATCTGCATTCTGAGCAGTTTTAAGATATTGAGCTTCAAAGTTTTTGCGTCCCATAGACTTCTGTAGATAGAGTCATTTGTTTTCTTGTTTTCTTGCTATGACATGCAATCTGGTTTATGTTTATTAATTTAGAAGGTCAGCTGTAGTCAGTATAAAAGAGAGAGCCTGTGGCAATGGCCTAAATCAGTTCACCTTCAAATTCATAGTAAACATTGATGGGGTATGACAATTCATGTTCTCACTTGTCTCTTCTACTTTTTCTCTATTCTTGCTTGTCATTTGTCTGTGCATACTCACTCACATGCAGCATCATTCAATTCTAAGGCAGTGAGAGAAGCATGCTTTTCTCTGTCTGCATCTTAAAAAAGGCCCAAAATGTACACAGCTTACAAAAGAAACATCACATAATGTAAATAAGTTGTCACATAAGAATAATGGAATAACTCCATTTTGACAAAAAATGTCTGACAGAACCTTATAATTCCAAGGCGACTACATTTCAATGATACGTTAGATAAATGCTTTTTCTAAAGGAAACTATACAAAGCAAAAATATGTAACCTATATGTAAAATGTAAAAATATGTAAATTTGTGTGCCAGAAAAGATAACCATGTCATTTACATCTTTTGTGCTTGAATGAAAATACATACATACATACATACATACAACCCTGAGGCGATAGTGTGCAACAGAAGGTTAAACAGCGACAATAACAAC
>NW_015552592.1:643977-644671 GCF_001515605.1 Sinocyclocheilus anshuiensis | reverse complement strand
TATATATACAATTATTAGTATTACTATTATTATTATTATTATTATTATTATTATTATTATTATTATTATTATAGCAGCTTCTAAGAACTGTGTCCACTGGATGCAAGCTGCTATGACATGCAATCTGGTTTATGTTTATTAATTTAGAAGGTCAGCTGTAGTCAGTATAAAAGAGAGAGCCTGTGGCAATGGCCTAAATCAGTTCAATTCATAGTTCATAGTAAACATTGATGGGGTATGACAATTCATGTTCTCACTTGTCTCTTCTACTTTTTCTTGCTTGTCGCTTGTCATTTGTCTGTGCATACTCACTCACATGCAGCATCATTCAATTCTACCATAAAAGCCCATCCGTGCCGCCATGCCAGCACCATTACCTGAGTCTTGCTGCCCCATCCTTCTTCCAGAATGGAGCTCTCAACAGTCATCAGACTTCAAATATTTCAATAACTGGCCAATATAAGATCTCCTCTTTCCTACTGTCTCTAAAGCAGTGGTTCCTAACTGGTGGGAATGCAACTGGTTGCATTGTAATTGTGCATAGTTAGCAAGTTTATTTTTGTGTAATAAATAGTTATGGTTCCGCATTGGATCACCAATCTGTGACAGTATTTCTAAACTAAAACGTTTTCAAACCACACTCTAAAAAATGCTGGGTTGTTTCAACCCAACTTTGGGTCAAATATGGACTAAC
>NW_015552592.1:637008-641973 GCF_001515605.1 Sinocyclocheilus anshuiensis | reverse complement strand
CATCTTTGACCCAAAGTTGGGTTGAAACAACCCAGCATTTTTTAGAGTGCACAAAGGAACCAAAGCACTATAAACATCTAATGAAGTGTTAATTTCTTCTTTACTGAACAGTGATTTTTTTCCCATGATATCCACTGATTTTTTTTAAAGCATTACATTTAAAAAGGCCTGTTAACTGCTTTCACTGAATTCAATGTTTGCAGAGCACGAGTGGCCACTTATCACATCCACACTGTCAAGGGCCAGACATTCCTTATACAGTAAGTGCTCATTTTTTATTTTTATTCAGGCTTTGAACTGAGCCAAACTTGTACCTGTTCAAATCAAATGATTTTATTGACTCCATATTCTCTCTCTATTTTCCCCCTTTTCTCTAAAATGTCTAGTTGCCAGTGGAACCCACTTGCTCACTCAAAAGCCAGACTGAAAACCATGTTTGGATCGAGGTCACATAAATCAGGAGCGCCTGGCTTACAGCCCAGATGAGTTTTCTACAAGAAACATTTGATTCAAGACAGTAGACCAAGCCTGTCACCCTGCAATGCGCTGAACAAGAGCAGTCTAAACAATCTGCCAAGAAGCTACACCACAGATTGCATCTCTTCAGCATCTCTCTGGGGATTAAGTCCAAAACCATAATACTGCCATTTACTCCTTCCAATGCAAATAAATTCTCATCACTTTAGAAGAAGCCCTCAATCATTCTGAGCTATAGTCTAGCAATGGCTTATGGAATAATCATATATCACCTCACTATAATGTGCAGAGTCAGATGATATTGGGAAGAATGTCTCTTCCAGCAAAGTCAGCATGTCTCGAAACCATATCATTAAAGGATCTCACCTGCTTGCCCAAGTTTGAAGATACACAATTAAAGGTTTGTTCCCCCATAAACCAGAGTTCAGAACTGAACCGAGAATGCATTTTAAATTATGATCCGATTAATAAATTGGATTTGAACTTGAATTGCAGTAGAAAACAGGATGCAGATTTGCAATTCAAATGTAAATATGGAAGTAGAATAACATTTGTTTTCATATTATATAAAAGTAATTGTTTAACTTCAAGTCTTTTTGACCTTTAACTTCGAATAAGGCTTTTTCAAGAGTTTTTGAAGTATGAAGGTACAGCAGATGGCTAGAACAAGAACAGTAGAATAATATGATTAAACAATAAATAGCACAATAAAACAATACAATGACAGACAAAACAGATAGAATTACCGATAGAACGATTGACAGAATGATGTAATGATAGAATGATAGACATAAAAATAGAGGGTGTTACACTTTATTGTAAGGTGTCCTTGTTACAATGTAATTATACATTAATTATACATTTAATAACATGTTATTATACATTAACTTCATGTACTTACAATATGGGTAGGGTTAGGATTAGGGTTTGGCTTAGGGTTACTTGCATGTAATTATTCATAATTTATTGTTATTATAATAGTAGTAAGTACATGTAATGTGTAACAACGACACCTTAAAATAAAGTGTTACCAAATAGAACGATAGATGTAACAATAGAATGACAGATATAACAATAAATAGATAGAACCATAAATATGACAACACAATAGATTTAAGACAGATTTATATACTTGGACAGAACGATAGTTAAAACAATAGAACGATAGAACGAACGATAGAATGGTAGAACGAACGATAGAACAATATAATGAATGACTAAACGAACAAACGATAGATTGATTGAAGTTTCGTTGAAGAAATAAAAATAATTGTAACAACATAGTGGTGAGTAAATGGTGAATACGTGTTCTTGCTTTCTATTTTTTTTTTGTCTGAATTATTTCAGTTATACGATAGATGTAACAATAGAATGACAGATATAACAATAAATAGATAGAACCATAAATATGACAACACAATAGATTTAAGACAGATTTATATACTTGGACAGAACGATAGTTAAAACAATAGAACGATAGAACGAACGATCGAATGGTAGAACGAACGATAGAACAATATAATGAATGATTAAACGAACAAACGATAGATTGATTGAAGTTTCGTTGAAGAAATAAAAATAATTGTAACAACATAGTGGTGAGTAAATGATGAATACGTTTTCTTGCTTTCTATTTTTTTTTTGTCTGAATTATTTCAGTTATTAATTATCGTAATTAATACGTAATTATCGCTATATTAGCACGAGGTTAGTGGTTTGTGTTGAAATAATGTATTTTTATAAATTCTACCAACATGCTGGAAAATGTTATAAAATTGAATGAGGTATGTAGTGAAATCCAGAATTCGTCTGGAAATATATGCGTTGCCAAAAAAAAAAAAGGGGCTCTAATGCAGCAATGTAAACATAAACATAAGAAGAACATAAGAAATTCACCCCATATCTCTATTCCGTCACCGAACAAAATTCTGCCAATAAAACACACAGATCAAGACAGCCAGAGAGAGTCACATTTCCCCAGAGCCTGCTCCTGTGAGTGAGCGTGTGTACGGTGAGGACGTGAGCGAGTCGTGCATGGCTTCAATCCCCCACGCTTCACTCTCCCACTCGGCCTGCGCGTCATGTGTTGGGGGAGGGCCGCGTGTGTGCTGCTGATTATGTGTTGCGTCATGCGTGGAGAAGTGTAAAGGAAGCTGGAATCATTTTTCCTCTCCCACTATTTGTCTGTGTGTGGGTGGGTGGGAGTGTGTCTGTACACATGGCCAGATTGGATTGAATATTTCTCTAGACATGGTTACAGCACCATTCTCACCCAGAGGAACAGATATCGCTCTTTCAAAGCTCAAGTAGACTGAATGGATTTTTCATTTATGTTTCAAGCAAAAACAAATTTGTCGCAGACATTTCTCAGGGATAAATAAAATGTACACAAATGAGATTGACACATCAAGAGTAAAGAAAAGAAGAACCTAATGAGAAATGCAATATTGAAATGTTTATATTGAGATCTCGCCGACTTTGCTGTATATATATATATGTATGTGTGTGTGTGTGTATAGTTGAGTTCTCACCTGAAACTCTAAAGATATAATGGCAATACCATGGTACTGAATAAAGACCATATTCACATATTATATTTTTTTACTGAACTCCAAGAAACTTCAAAATTTACCATAACTGTACATCTTCATAATATTATAAATTCATAATATTAATTTTCAAATGTTTGGGGTCGGTAAGATTATTTAATGTTTTTCAAAGTCTTGCATATTCAGTAAAGTTGCGTTTATTTAAAAATACAGTAAAAACAGTAATTGTGAAATATTTTTAACATTTTAAATAACTGTTTTCTATTTTATTTTTTATTTTATTTATTTTTTTGTGATGCAAAGCTAAATTTTCAGCAGCCATTACTCCAGTGCTCAATGTCACATGATCCTTTAGAAATCATTCTAATATGCTGATATGGTGCTCAAGTATTATTACCATTAATGTTGAAAACAGTTTTTTTTTTTTTTAGTATTCTTTGATGAATAGAAAGTTCAAAAGAACAGCATTTATTTTACATAGAATACTATCTATCTATCTATCTATCTATCTATCTATCTATCTATCTATCTATCTATCTATCTATCTATCTATCTATATTTAGTTGAATGAAAACATAAAAGCCAGCCACAGCCATTAATTTAGAACACGTCTTTATAATATCCAACTTAATATTTTTCTCATGTTTTAGATGATCATTAGAAAGTCCTTGCCATAGAAAGTTTGAAAACCCCACTATAGTTATTTTATTGGTTTACTGTAGCTTGCCATAGGCCCATGAATAGATCAGCTGTTTGTTTGTTTGCATGTCTATGTGTGTGTGCATATGTTTGAGTGATGTCTGGGGATGTAGGAGTATGTCTTCGCTTTCGGTAAGCTCTGCTGCTCCGCTGGCCCTGACATGTTATTCCATCAAGCATGCCTAAACCTTTTGACATTTGTCCTGAAACAAACTTTCTCTTTTTCTGTCTCTTCAAGTGTCTCAGCTTTTCATGCATAACCAAACGTAGACATAGAAATCGATGCAAGCATGCATAAACACTGCTAAAAATATACACGTACCGAAACACGAGGAAACGAACAGATGGACAAGCCCAGATAAACAGAAGCGACATTGACAAATACACATTCACATGTGCACTCATCATGTTAGTCCTTGAATATTCTTGCTTTGACTCAGCAGTATTCATTCACGTAATAAGAGTATATTTGAAGCACACATGCTGATGTTATTAACTGGATGTTGTAATCTACTTATACATACACACAAAGGCATGTGGAGTACAGCAGAGGGTCAGGCTGTAATTAATACTGTAACTTGATCACACACTGTTTGCCAGTTTCATTAAATTTAAATATCTGCCCTGGAGAGGAAAGAATGGACCGGGTTGTCCAGCAAGAAAAAAATAGCTTGACAGCTAGTTCACCGCAAACCCCCATCCCTCCATCATAAATTAATTTCATATCTGCAAGCCAAGCGTGATGTAAAGCTTGCATGTATGATAGTGTATGGTTACATTGTTGAATACAAAATCTTGGAGCAAATAACCTATCCAAATACTGTTTATTCAAAAAATAAAAAATACACAATTGCAACCACTTACCTAATTTTAGCCCCAACAAATTAAGGTTGAATGCATGCAAATAACCCAAGTCCAGTGTGTTTAATGGCGTTAGGCTGTGTGAATTCCCTTAAAAAGCTGTTAAATCCACAGTACATCAGCATCTCTCCTTGTCATCCATGTTCACAGGCTGCCACTGCACTGCCGCCACTAACTCTGATTTTCCCCACCACTGACCATCATCAACTATCAGCCTAAAAATATTCTTAAAGAGACAGCATCACTCTCTCTCCCCTCACGCTCTTTGGATACCCTTCCAGCTTATTCAGGATTGCCCTAATCTCCTCCTGCTTGTACGGACCAATCAGAAGCAGGCAGGAAATCAGTAGTGATGTGTAGTGAGAGAGGAGGAAAGAGT
>NW_015552592.1:627621-636836 GCF_001515605.1 Sinocyclocheilus anshuiensis | reverse complement strand
GGATAATAGATATGGAGCGAGCGTAGACAAGAATCAGCAGGAGATTATGTACTTAAAAGATCCTGCCCGGTATATGATGGCTTGCAGGATGCTGTGGATGGGTTTTTACCATTACCGGTTCAGCTTATGTTACAGAAATCACTATAAACTGCAATTTCATTAGACAGACAGACAGACAGACAGACAGACAGACAGACAGACAGGGGCGGTTCTAGACCACAGTAACTTGGGGGGGCGACGACGACAGGGGCCACTTGTGCTTTTAGGGAGCACAATTTAAAAAAAAATTCATCTTAACCTACTTTCGGTATTATTCATTCGATCATTTTTCACCATGTCATGTATCACTGCAATCTCTAGAAGTAATCTATAACAATTTCAACTAAATTGAATGTTTCATCATGTTTCATTTATTTGACAAATAATTTTGTATTGTACTGTCAGGGGCATCATGCACTCCTTATTTTTGAGGGGCCACTAGTGAAGGGGGGGGGGCTCTCATGCTTGTCATGTGACACAGCAGCCAAGATACCACTGTATAACTGATATAGGCTTATGTTTTATTTAATTTTTTATTAGAAATATTCCCAAACTATATCATGAAATATCTCAATTCTCAAATATGTATAAGTAAAATAGCAAATTTGTGTGAAGCCCCTCCCTCAGAAATACACAATGGGCTCAGATGGGTTAGCTAGTCCAGTGTGTTGTGATTGGCTAAACCGCCTCTAGTGCGCGTCTAAACGTCCTGCCCCTCACCTCAGCGGCATGTGCTCCGGTTGTATTGTAAACAATGGCATCGTCTGTTTGTTGTTGTCTCATACTTTTAGATACGGTGTTATTTGTAAATGCTACTGCTTACTACTACTGCTACTGTTAGCTTTTAATATACGGTTTTATCCTGATTAAAGCTTTAATAGAGTACGGCAACCGCACGCGAGTCCATGTATAACGCTTCTCATAGCTATGTGAAAATAATTGTATAAATGGAACAGTTCATTGTCGGAGATGAGCTGGTGATCTGAATGAGAGATTGAGAAAAAAAAAGTGAAATCCCAATCAACCACCCCTTTAAGGTTTTGGATTTGCCAAGTCAAAGTCCGGACTTAAATCCAATTGAGATGCTGTGGCATGACCTTAAACAGTCCATTCATGCTCGAAAACCCTCCAATGTGACTAAATTAAAACAATTCTGCAAAGAAGAGTGGGCCAAAATTCCTCGACGACAGATGGATAGAAAGATAAATTATCTGGAAAAATATATATATTTTAATCATCTGGAAACCTAATTGCAATTGTACCATTTGACTCAAGTAAATAATTTAAAGGGGTCATCGGATGCCCATTTTCCACAAGTTGTTATGATTCTTTAGGGTCTTAATGAAAAGTCTGAATGAATGAGTAATGAAAACATACTTTGGTTAAAATTTCTCAATGGTAGTGTAAAAACTCCCTTTTTACCTTGTTAAAATCAGCTTTTTTCACAGCAACCCGTTTTGTTGCATTTCCCTTTAAATGCTATTTAAAGGGGTCATCGGATGCCCATTTTCCACAAGTTGATATGATTCTTTAGAGTCTTTATGAAAAGTCTATGACATACTTTGGTTAAGTTTAAAAAAGGTAGTGTAAAAAACACCCCTTTTACCTTGTTAAAATCAGCTCTATTCACAACACCCCGTTTTGTTGCATTTCCCTTTAAATGCTAATGAGCTCTGCTCACCCCGCCCCTCTCTTCTGTGGTGTGACCAGCCATCCTGTTTACGTTAGCCGAATTTAGCTGCATTTAGCCACGAAACTTGCTAACTAGCACATTATTAGGAAAGACAATTAGCAAAGATTCATAAAAAACCCTTATACTCCATGTAGGTGAAACTGGATCACGAATGATTCCCGCGAACATAGACGAATTTAGGTAGATCAGAGGGCGCATTCCCTTCAAAAACGAAAGTAACGTTAATCAAGCCATTCTTGTCCACGTCCCTGCTCCGGCGTCGAAACAATGGCGGACTGTTCACAGCTCACTCAGGGCGGGTCTAAGGTAAGACGCCAGTGTCAATCAACTATCGTGGGGAGCGGCCTTGGTCTGTGTGACGTCACACAGCCAAGAAGCTGAGAATGGCTTGATTTGAAAAAGGGGATATTATTTATAGAGATTAAAAAAGACCACTGGGTGGATTTTTATCATTATAGGGTGGTTGTGTACACACACTGCCAACACACATTTATGTTCAAACAACATGTAAAAGTGAGTTTTGCATCCGATGACCCCTTTAAAGATACATGCAGTAGATTATTAGAATGGACTCAAATGTTTTTATTATTGTTATTATTATTATTCATACATGCACCATCGACATATTCTCGTAAAATAAATGAATAGGATGAATCACAGAGAGAGCAAGAGGATGTTTAAACTGTAAAGGCTTAACTGACGTGGTTTGTTGATGAGATTTGAGGTGAGGTTCTTAGCCAAGCCGCATCCTCCTGCCACATGCCATCCTTGATGGAGTAACGCAATATCAAGGTCTAGACATTAAGCACTGTATAATTGACGAAGTGTAAAACAAGATGGGCATAAAACCTACCTCAGAAGTCTTGCCCTCGACTCTTAATGTTGTTTTAATGAGTCACACTCTCTCCAGACCTCAGGCATATCATTTTGTAAATATTTGCTTTTGGGAACGAGGTGAATATAGAGCCCAGCATGTCTTCAAGCTGAAAGCAAACAAACATTCAGAGATCATCTGTTGCATTGTGCACTTGACATCTGAATGATCCATTTTATGGTTACAAATTAAAAGTGATTGGGATTGCATTATTGCTATATAACAAAACCTTTTTACAATGATATGAGCCATTACAATGATAGTCAAGTGAGTTACAGACATTAGTGAGTTTTTTTTTGCAACAAAATACATTTCCATAACCATCTACCCTCTCGCTGATCATTAGAATTAGATTTTCTAATTATTTTTTATACATATTTTTTGCGCTACTGTGCCCTTAAGACTATGTGAACACTCTCTTTGCATGTAAAATAAGTCATAATGCTTACTTGTCATCGAGTCCAGTGTAGCTGGTGCAATAGCATTCTCTTTGAGAAGTCTGCATCACATTGTGACATGATCACAAAACTGAGCTGAAATGTGCCACAAAACTGTTAAAGCCAGACTGAAAGGATCAAGCACTTATAAACTTTAAATAATAATGATAAACTTCATCCAAACCTACCTAATATTGATACTTGTATATTGCAAATTATAGACACTCTGAAATAATATCTACTACTTATAGTGTTTAGACATTTGCGAAACACTGGAATATGCTTTGTTGGAGTTAATGTGTTTATGTGTTGATATGATATTCATTTTGCAGGTTTACTATAGCTAAACTATATTTCTGCACTGTAAAAAAAATCCATAAAATTTACGGTAAAAAAACGGCAGCTGTGGTTGCCGGAATTTTACTGTAAAAAATATGGTAGCAACGTTTTAGGTTTTACGGTTTTAACTTAAATTTACAGTTAAATACCGTAATTTCATTAACTGATATAATGTTAATATACCAACCTATTGAAGTACTGAAATCTGTTTTGTACCTTTGTAATACACTGATAACCACCAAATGCAGGTGGTGATGAGAAAGTCACATGATTAACCAAAGCCCATCACAAGCAGCTTTTAAATAATAACATACAGTATATAGAAGGTGCACAGTGTCATTCACACAAACACCAAACACCATCATGGTAACACACATGAAACTGAAATAATGCAATAAACATTCATTTAACAACATTAGGTGTAACACACAATCCTAATATACAAAACTGATAAGAAAAAACTAAGAAGAAACATAGTTATTTCAACAAAAAAACATCAAATTTGAAATGTAACGCAGGGAATTCTGGGAATGTCAATTTTACGGTTATTCACTGTAAATTATACAGTCTTTTTCACTTCCAAAAACGGTATACTACCGTAAAATTAATGTCCAATACATGTAATGTCCAATACAGTTTTTCACCGTATATAGTAGGGGAATTTACCGTTACCCATTTAACAGGTTTTTACTGTAGCATTTTTACAGTCTTTTACCGTTAAATTCACGGTCATTTTTTACAGGAGGATAATTTTGTCAACTACTAAAATATTGCACATTGAACTTGTTTTTCCAGATGCAGCCCAATTAAAACACTGAAGGCACAATTTAGCACATTTTAAGAGACTTCAAACTGCACATTTGATGTTCAAATAAAATCTCAAAGCATTTTCTGGTGGTGCAGTACTGAGACGTTGCTTAGACGTTGCATAGAGATTGTTCCCTCTCTATGATTTGGAATAACAAAGCCAGGTGCATAATGACACTATTTCATATGGAGCACCAGGTTAACATCTGCACTGCTGAACGCTTTTATGTGACAGGACTAACAACTGCAGCCATCAATAAGAACAAACGGGTGAACTTATCGCCTTTACTAATGCTGGATTTAGAGTTAGAGTTATTTAACTTCAAAACTGTTAGACACACATATGGCTTTTTTAATGAGCAGCATTGCCAAAATGAATAGAAATTGCTTTGTTTTACCAGAGTAAATACTTGCTTTTCCTTTTAATTAACCATAAAGTGGCATATGCAGTAATGGTTAACACAGTAAGCTCTCACACATTTTAGCTGTGATGCAAACATGGCTTAAGTAATTCTCTATAATTTGAGAATTCTTTATAATATTAATAAAAAATGGTTTTTGGAACTTTTCTACCAATATTAAACCCCTTATGAAAATTAACCATGGTTTTACAGCAGTAAAAGTGTAACTAACCATGTTTTTTGCAATAGTTATTACCATTTGTAGGCTGTAACCACAATTTTACTATAAATACCATGGTTAAGCAATTTGTAGGTACCAAGTTTGAACTATAGGAACCATGTTTTTTGGTTTTATTTGTAGTGAAACCATGGTTATTTTCGTAAGGGACAAGCGGTTTTAGCCCGAAAAAAAATCTTTTTATTGACAAAAACAACATACCATCAGCCAGTTTCATTGAAAATAGGTGCCTGTAGTGACATTTCTGCTAAACGGTATTACTGTGGTAATGTCCAGTCAGGTGGCGATAAAAGGGGGTTTAGTTTTAACCAAAACAGACCGACTTGAATCTATTTACCATGGCTGTTATGTCGCGGCAGTTCGTCCGTGAGTGGCGCTAAAGTGTTAATGTTCTATCACGTTTGAAAATTACGTACCAACTACACTAAACCTTAGCTACCAATAATGTTAACAAACGCAAACGAGAGATAAAAACAAGTTTGCTTAAGCGACATTCCCGAGCTCTTTTACCGTGACTCCTATACCGAGAAAGTCAGAACAGCCGGGCTATTTAGGCTATGTGATGCAAATGTCAGAATGTAGTACTATACAAATAATACGCTGAGTTTAAAGCGTTTTGTGGTCAGGATATAGTATTGTGCAAAGAACCATGTGAAAATAAGTCTTTCTTAACTGATAATCTGCCCCTATAAACATAATTTTTGTGAACAGAAGTAAAATAGTTAGCGTTTTGCTGCCTCTAGTGTTAATTTCAGCTGGAAACTGCTGTAAATTGTACGTGTAAAGGTACGTTTTTGAAGTTTTACAAAAATGTTGGTAAAGCCTACTTTTCCAGTGTTGCCAATTAAAGTCCTTGGCCTTCTGGTAACATCTCAAACCAGCTTAACTCGATGACCTTGAACTTCATGTCCAGGTTGTTGTGGAAGGGAACACGGAAGAAAAATAGCATCACTTTTCAGGTGTACCTTTCATGACCAGGGGAGAAGTTATACTTCAATATCACCTTCACTGGCTCTGCATGCCCACAGGGGTGTAAAGTTAGGGAGGTTACTGTACTCCAGTGCCACACTGGGAGATCGAGTCTCTTCTCAAATATTTATAGGCCGTCACTGCCACACAGCTGTTTCTGCTGCTACTGCTCAAACACACGCTAACTGGCCCGTGGTCAATGTAAGCCTGCCTGTCAATCACCACACTGATGCTATCACATAATACAGCAATAAAAATATACATTACGTTCGTCACTTCAGCAAGTTTTTGTGGGACGAAGTCTGTATGAATAATGTTGGTTGGGTTAGCTGAAATTATAAGGGTTCGCCAGTTTGAAAGGAAGTGAATACAATGAGAATACTGCGAGTTCTACAGTATGATTTGACTGTCAGAAGACCTGATGTAAGACTGCAATGAACCATATTATCTTACACAACACAGCCTCTCATGTTAGATGACTGAAGCAGAAGTAATGAGACACTCTGTCCCTGCGCAAACTCATTTTCCTCAGGCCGCACACATCTTGGCCAAACGCTTTTCATCACTTGTATCACTTGATATCCGACACTCACGGATTAAAGCTTTAGCGTTTGAGCTGACCAACTGGTGGGTTTGTAAGAGATGACGTAAAAACTGGGTCTCATCCACTAACTGTGAGCACAAACATATTCATGCATAAAACCTGTGTGCAAACAAACTTACATCACATAAGTGTTTCTAAATTTAAGACCAATTTCAGAACAAATTCAAGCGACTCTTAGAGGCCTTCTGAAACATTGATAATAATATAATCATATACAACATTTTTGTATATTTTATATTTTCAATATTTTTTTTTTCTACAGGCGTGTATGCAGGACTTTCTGGTTTCATATCTATATATACACCTATCAAAACCTTTCTGTACACCTAAGGACACTTGTCAACATTATTAAAGAATGAGATTCAATATCTTGTTGACAAAGTCCAATTTCAGCTGTAATTGTGATTTACAACATGATGTGTCGAGGTGTACAAGCCATGCAAATCTACAAGTCAATGCTATTGATTTAAAAATACATATTTCCTGCATTGTGTGTCTCCCTGTATATTTTTGAGCTGCAAACATGTGTTTGCAGTCCCAGTAACAGATGTTATGTTTTTACAGAGCAAAGGTCGTGATTAATGTGCGTACACGAGTATGTGAGATTACAGAGCAGAACTGAAGACATGAATATCCACACGGCAGGTTATTACTCTCAGATTAAACACATTCCAGCCTGACAGCGGTTTGGTTAAGCTTCTCCTATTGTACAGAGCGTAACAGAACAGGGGTCATGTCGAAAAACGAGGCATACAATGTGATATTCTAGAGGACGCCACTTAATCCTACAAGGGCAAAAGAGCTTGTTCTTCTGTTGAAGACCACTGGTTTTGTCCCATCATATTTTAAGATCTATATTTTAGACCACTGTTTCATAATTTCATTTTTGAGCCCTCTAATGTCAGAAATAACCTACAAATCTTCTTCAACCCTTTCAAATTAAAGGCCTGAAATGCTCTGGACTCATCACTTTATGTCTCTCACCAATCTAATGGCATCTGGGTTGCCAGATCTCCAGGACAAAGATCTTAAAATCAAACCATAACTAGTCTAAAACCAAAACTCAAAACATACCACTTCCAAGCCAAATACAAAAGATCCTAGATTAAGCATTTTCAGATTTCCTTTCATTTGTAGGCATGCTAAATAAGGTAGCAGTCTCAGAAAGTAGAAGGCATCAGTTAAAAGCTGAACTGAAAAACCAACATCATCATTGCCAAATGTCAAATGCTCAAGCTTTGAGAAGAAAAATTAGGCCACAGAATAGTATAAAAGTAACCTAATTCTCCAGGAAAACCGCAGACATGGCAACACTGCGCTGCATGACCCACTAATCACATTGCATTACTCTTTCTTCAAGGATGTCCCACAGGACTCTGTTTTCGGCCATTTAATATTCTCCATTTCTACCAAATTACTCAGTTCTCACAGCTGCATGGCTTCATTTTTCTTTTATACACTGACAAATCATCCAGTTTTTTTCTCTGTGTTCTCTGTGATGTCAGTCTGTTTCTCAAAACATCTTGACCCAAATGAGAAAAATCCATGTCACCCCTAATCACAACCTCCTCAGATTAAACTTTCTTCACCTCACCTGAAGGTCACACAGGTCCCCCTGGATACAGAAAAACCATTGCATGACCAACTCACATTACAATCCTGCCGTTTCATGCTTCACAACTTAAAGAAAATGAATCCCAGCTCCTCGGTCAGGCTTGAGGTATTTCATGACCACATAACTTGTTGGCTTACCTAAAATTGCAACCACCATCCATGTTAAAACTACAGAACACATTATACCTTTGCTCAGGTTCTCTCACTGACTAAATGAAGTGTCTTAAAATGAAATTTAAGGCAATTCCTCTATTCTAAAGCACAGTCAACAGTGTTGCTACATGCTTTCTGAAATCATACTGCAGACTCCAGTCAGTAGCATCTAGTCATCGAAAATATAAAAGACAATTTTATATATAATATATTTTTCTGATATAATTTTTTGGCTATATATATATATATATATATATAGTAAATGTATGAATATTTGCATTTATTATTGTATTATTATTATTTTAAAAATACAAATAAGTTTTTTTGGTAAATTCTAAGTGCATTGAAGGTCTGACAAATGTCTGAAACAAAAACACACAAACTTGCATGTAAATATATTTTGTAATATAAATTGAAAAATAAAGGTTTAAACAAATTCACAAAGTATATGTAACTGTGTTAAGTAACTGTGATTTTACAACATATATTGTGCTGCATGGAGCACTTCTAATGTTGTGCAATTACATTAGCATTATTTTTGATACTCTGAGGTTTGGTGGTACTGTACATGATTTGTATCCATAATAAATCCTCATGTGAATTTATAAGTCCTCTCTTTTCTTCTCTGCTGATGAATTCTCTACTTTAGTAAAAACTGCAGTCTGCTACCATTATGAATGATGCATAGATTAATAATATTTACTATAAGGAATACCTTTCTTATATTTAAAGGATTAGTTCATCCAAAAATTCAATCATTATTTACTGACTTTTAAAATATGTGTAACAACCATTTGCGTGAGTAACCATATATATTATGGTTCATATGACCTCAAAAGGCTAAGAAGCCTGTTTACACCATGGAATTAAAAAGTAATTTTAATTGCAACTTTTTATCTCAGAGAAAAAATGTGAAATATAAACTTGCAATTCTGAGAAGAAAAGTCCTCACTGAAAGTCAAAATTGATATAAAGTTGCATATTAGATGAATAAAAAAAATTAAAGGAGTCATATGATGCGATTTCAATTTTTCCTTTCTCTTTGGA
>NW_015552592.1:619537-627334 GCF_001515605.1 Sinocyclocheilus anshuiensis | reverse complement strand
GATGAGCTTTGTAAAAATCGACGTGTTTCAGAAAGGCGGGGCATAGAGGAGAAACAATAATGTACAGTATGTGGAAAATAATGTGTTTTTTGAACCTTAAACCACACAAACACATTTCATTACACCAAATACACAAAATAATGTTCTTTTTAGCAACATCATATGACCCCTTTAAATGAAAATTAACTTCGAATTTTAAGTTGAAGTACTAATATAGCGAAATAAAATGGAAATTTAAAGCTATAAAATAAAATGCAATAGAAACAAATCAAAACGATTAAAAATCCATTACTTTTATGACGCCTTTTTTTCATCTGTTCAAAAACACATTCATGGAAAACAACAATGTGAACAATCTGCTAAACATCTCCTTTTGGGTTCCATTGAATAAGCAAAATCATGTTTAGTACAGCTTGACGGCGAGTAAACGATGACAGAGTTTTAATTTTTCAGGGTGAATTATTCCTTTAACTTCAACACAAAATGAAAACTGACCCTATTTACTTTCTTAATGCAAGTTGCTGCAGATTCATCTGGGCTAAATGGCTATTTAGGCATTGCTTTAGCGAACTCACACTCTATTACAGTATGCCAGGCCTACCTTTTACAATCCAATCAATTCCTGATGGATAAAAATCAAGTTTCACTATCATGAACATTCTAAAAAATATGTCAAATTGCAGAAGCAAAATAGGTTGAAAACAGCAATTCACATTGCCTTTAAAAGGCTTCATCACTCTTTACAATCACAGGTGAAGAGTAAAAGGTCACAAGCTGAAATGAAAGGCGTTTGGTGACGATGCTGAATATTAGGAGGATATCTGTGTTAAGACGAGATAAGACATCTCCACAAAATGCTGTTGCACTGTCAACGGAAGCCTTTCATCCACAACAAGCATACCACGATCACACACTTTTTCAGGAATCCTTTATAAAAAGAAGTCTGTGGGCGAGGTGAGTAAAGCTAAAGACAGGAAGCCGGCTGTGAGAGGAATGAGTTCAATAAAACCGAGCAAACATCTCTGCTTATGAGAGTGTGACTCGTTTCCTTTCAAGAGGCTAAAATTAGCCTAAATCTACACCAACAGAATGAAAAGAAGTGCTCAGCAAGAAAAGAAGAACTTCTATGTATCTTCAGGAAATGATTCATAGATAACTTTCAGCTTCGACGCCTCCTTTATATTTCCAATTTTCAGTGCCGTTTAAAGACTCAGTTTGCCAACTCGCTAGGAACATTTTTAATGTAAAATAACTCATTTCAACAATAAAAACAATAGTCTGACCACTTTTTTTTTCATTCTTTCCATGAACAAATCATTTAGACTGGCATAAATGTTTATGCCAGCTTCTGTGTCTATTTTAATGGCAAGATTGTTTTTAACAATCAATTTTTTTTACTAAAAGCTCTAAAACGATATTTTTAAACTATATATCTAAAAATTTCTTCAAAAGTGTTAACTGAGTAAAAAGGTTTCTCACAGAGTTAAAATCAGATCTTTGCAACTTTACAGATCTTCTTTATGCACTAAGAGCTTGTAACACTCCAAAGAGAAAGGAAAAATTTAAATCGCATCATATGACTCCTTTAAGTTTTTTTTTTTATTCGTCTAATATGCAACTTTATATCAATTTTGACTTTCAGTGAGGACTTTTCTTCTCAGAATTGCAAGTTTATATTTCACATTTTTTCTCTGAGATAAAAAGTTGCAATTAAAATTACTTTTTAATTCCATGGTGTAAACAGGCTTCTTAGCCTTTTGAGGTCATATGAACCATAATATATATGGTTACTCACGCAAATGCTTGTTACACATATTTTAAAAGTCAGTAAATAATGATTGAATTTTTGGATGAACTAATCCTTTAAATATAAGAAAGGTATTCCTTATAGTAAATATTATTAATCTATGCATCATTCATAAAGGTAGCAGACTGCAGTTTAACTAAATCCAATTACTGTACCTGGTGAGTTTGTCTACCATTTTAATAATCCATCAAACACAATGTAAGTACCAATAATTATTCGTAATCTTTGCTGACATTCGCTTTTAGCTTTCCTGGCGCTCTCAGACATGTTAAATCCTTTGAAAGGCGTTCATGTGATGCTGCGCTACAGATATCCTCACAGAGCAGGCTTAGTCCCACTGTTCTTTATCAAAGTTCATCAGCTCTCAAATAAACGCTTGTCTCTGACTTCAGAATGACTCAAGAGGAGGCTGAGCAAATGTGTTTATCAAAAACCCCAGCCTGATTTTCCCAGCGTCCATTAAGAAGCAGATTTTCCAAATACTGCAATTCAGTTCAGGATAAATCCCAAATAAGGTTCTTTATTGCCATATATGGTCCCATGAACAACATCCATAGAAACTTTTCATTGCACAAAAGGTTCTTTATAATGGAAAAAGTTTCTTCAGAATATTGAAATGTTCTTCACACTAAGAAAAAAAAAAACAATGGTTCTTTTACGAATGGTTACTAATGCGAAAATCCCCCTTTGGAACCTTTATTTTTAAGCATGTGACTGCTGTTGTTGTCGCTAAGAACAGAGGTCACATAGGATAGCCAGCAGTCCCTGCTCTGCAGAGCACAATACATCACGCACAGACACGCAAACACACTCCACGCTCACACACTCAAGGCTTCGCTTTACTATTAGAAGGACGCAAAAGCGACAGTAAAATTATCAAAAGTGACAATAAAGGCATTACTAATGGTACAAAAGATTTGTATTTCAAATAAATGTTCTTTTGAATTTTCTATTAATCAAAGAATCAAACTAAAATATTAAGCAGCATAACTGCTTTCAATAATAAGAAATGTTTCTTGATCAGCAAATCGGCATATTAAAATGATTTCTGAAGGATCATATGACACTGAAGGCATGAATACCGGTTGCTGAAAATTCAGCATTGCCATCATAAGAATAAATTACTTTTTAAAAATGCATTCAAACAGAAAACACCTTTAAATTGTAATCATATTTTACAATACTACTGCTTTATTGTATATTTGATCAAATAAAGGCAGCTTTGGACTTCTTTCAACATTAAAGAAGAAACATCTTATCGATCCCAAACTTTTGAACAGCATGAGATCACGTTGGTATATTATAAGGAGGTCAATGACCTCAAAGAGAAAGTTGTCCGTTAGCATTCCTGTTCAGCATCTACCAGCAGAGGTTAACAGGGCCACGTTAACCAGCTAAACCTCAACCCTGTGTGGATTTATGGCATTTATTATACAACACAGCAATGAAAAGATTTAACACACTTTTGAACACTATGATACCGGGACTGTTGATCTCACTGAAATATCATAACAATTTGGTTTTAATTTTGCAGTTCACAGCAAAAAATATTGTTGCATGTCTTAAACACTAACAAAGGAAGATGATGTTATTTGAAATGCTAGAATGATATGCCACCTATATACACAGCTGAAATGCATTATCACATGTCCAGTCAAAACTACGAGAACATCTAAAACCACTACAAAAACAATAACAAATCTTACACCAACTAGAATAATTTATAAAATAATGAAAATGCAGATAAATATAGTCAGTATGTGCGTAAGTTCTGTCAGGAGTAATCGTTCACAGAAATGTTTTCTTCAGTTGAATGGAACTCTTGAATTGTGTGAACAGTGGAAAAGTCATTCTGTGAAATCTTCATAGGAAATCTCACATCGTTGACAAGAGGACAGCTGGCCTCCGCCATGTGTCATTGTTCAGAGCAGTTTAAGAGAAAACGTTTCCTTTCATATCCTGAGAGGGTCTTTTAATGGCCCAGTGAGTCAGGTAGCACTGCATGTTTCCGTAGAAGAACACAAATGTTACACGAGAGCCCTGTACAAATATTCAAATCGATTACACATTTTCTTCCTTTTTTTCTATTTTAAAGGTACACTGAGTAATTCCATGCATTTGTAGTATGCATACTGTATGCATATTCTTCTAATTTCCCATAAGATTGGAATAGCTGAATGAACCGTTATATTTTCTAAAATGTGCTATATATACCACTTTAAAGACTTATGCAATAATAATGCAATACTCAACCCAAAGTTCTATTTCCAGTGCTACACATTTTTACTTTTTTTTAATTATTTTTATTTTTAAATCTCCTTATTAATTATTTGAGCAAATTACTAACAGTTAAAGTGTCCTAATACCAAATTGAACTAAAAATGTAAAATAAACATTTTTATTTCCAATAACAGTATGTGACTCACTAAATTTAAACACATAATAAATTCACTGCCATTCAAAATTTTGGAATTAGGAAGATGTAATGCTCATCAAGGCTGGATTTACTAGATCAGAAAAATAAGTAATATTGTCAACAGTAAAACTGTAATATTGTTAAATATTACCATTTAAAATAAGCATTTTCTATTTTAATATATTTTAAAATGTAATTTATTCCTGTGTATATACACAGCTGAAATGCATTATCACATGTCCAGTCAAAACTACGAGAACATCTAAAACCACTACAAAAACAATAACAAATCTTACACCAACTAGAATAATTTATAAAATAATGAAAATGCAGATAAATATAGTCAGTATGTGCGTAAGTTCTGTCAGGAGTAATCGTTCACAGAAATGTTTTCTTCAGTTGAATGGAACTCTTGAATTGTGTGAACAGTGGAAAAGTCATTCTGTGAAATCTTCATAGGAAATCTCACATCGTTGACAAGAGGACAGCTGGCCTCCGCCATGTGTCATTGTTCAGAGCAGTTTAAGAGAAAACGTTTCCTTTCATATCCTGAGAGGGTCTTTTAATGGCCCAGTGAGTCAGGTAGCACTGCATGTTTCCGTAGAAGAACACAAATGTTACACGAGAGCCCTGTACAAATATTCAAATCGATTACACATTTTCTTCCTTTTTTTCTATTTTAAAGGTACACTGAGTAATTCCATGCATTTGTAGTATGCATACTGTATGCATATTCTTCTAATTTCCCATAAGATTGGAATAGCTGAATGAACCGTTATATTTTCTAAAATGTGCTATATATACCACTTTAAAGACTTATGCAATAATAATGCAATACTCAACCCAAAGTTCTATTTCCAGTGCTACACATTTTTACTTTTTTTTAATTATTTTTATTTTTAAATCTCCTTATTAATTATTTGAGCAAATTACTAACAGTTAAAGTGTCCTAATACCAAATTGAACTAAAAATGTAAAATAAACATTTTTATTTCCAATAACAGTATGTGACTCACTAAATTTAAACACATAATAAATTCACTGCCATTCAAAATTTTGGAATTAGGAAGATGTAATGCTCATCAAGGCTGGATTTACTAGATCAGAAAAATAAGTAATATTGTCAACAGTAAAACTGTAATATTGTTAAATATTACCATTTAAAATAAGCATTTTCTATTTTAATATATTTTAAAATGTAATTTATTCCTGTGATGCAAAGCTGGATTTCCAGCATCATTACTCCAGTCTTCAGTGTCACATGATCCTTCAGAAATCATTCTGATATACTGATTTGGTGTTCAAGAAACAATTTTCTTATTATCAATGTAAAAAAAACAAACAAAAAAAAAAACAGTTGAGCTGTTCAAGATTTATGTGGAAACTGTGATAAAAAAAAATCTGAATTACAGGATGCATAAAAAGTTCAAAAGAACAGCATTTATTTGAATCAGAATTTTTTTTTTGTAACACCAAAAAGTCTTTATTGTCAATTTTTTTAAATAATTTTAATGTGTCCTTGTTGAATAAAAGTATTTATTTATTTTAAAAAAAATCTTAATGACCCCAAATTTTTGAATGGTAGTGTAAATCATCAAAAAAAAAATAGCAATAATAATGTAATTATTATTGCACAATGCATAATGTAAACGGTTTTATTTTGCTTTCACACATCTATGAAAAATGACCTAGTGTACCTTTTAAAATCTGGCATATTGACAACAGATTAATGGTTTTCAGGTAAAATGATGCAACTCTAAAGACTCTAAAAGAAATGCTTTAATGACTTTACCAATCATTCCTTTTTTAATAATAACAATAATAAAACTGTCTATATGTAATCATCTGCACTGAGCATGAGTTTGAATGTTCTAACAGTCTTTACTGTCCCTGTGTGTGTCGAGGTGCCCGTGCTCTCGCCCGCTGCTCTGCCCCGGGTGTGTACCGCCATTTGGGTGCCATTCCCTTGAGTTTCTTCCTCTTCCTGTCAGACACACACCACACCTTCTCACAGTACTGCGCCACCTGCTGGAAGTTGCTGTAGCCAATCAGCTGCATGAAATCCTTGTACCAGAGCTTTGAGGAGGATGGAGCAGAGGGCAGGCTGGGGAAGGGGCAGGGTGGAGGTCTGTGTGGAGAATCGCCTTCATCTTCCTCGCCTTTATGCAACAAACCCTCCACTTTCCCCTCATCCAACACCTCCAAAGTGACACGCACCACCGTCTGGACAAAGCCGTGCTCTGTGGACTGGCACACGTAGACCCCTGCGTCTCCCTTCGCTATTTTAAGGAGCAACAGGCCGTGGGGGGTTTGAATCACACGATCATCGCCTTTCACCTGAAGGAGAGAAACAGCATGCAAAGGACACTGTCAAATTTGTGTACTTTGCTTGGACTTCACTTCCAAGTCTTAGTTACATAATCAGATAACTTTTTTTCAAGTAACTAGTAAAGTAATGCATTACTTTTAAATTTACAACAAAATTTACAAAAGTTACTTTTTCAAATAAGTAATGCCAGTTACTTTGTTTTCCCATTTATTCACTAGCATCTCTCCTGTCCCTGTGTTGAGAGAAATCGGGAGTAAGTGCAGAGGCACTTCTTTCAGCCTGAGGCTTAGTAAATTAACTTTACAGTTGTCAAAAACTTTTTTGTTACCAAAAACAAATAAGCAAGCCCAGCTCAGGTGACAAAAATTACCGCAAAAGTAATGTAATGGATTACTTACCGTCAAAAGTAACTAAATACCGCAAATAGTTACATTTGATGGAGTAACCCAATATTGTAATGCATTACTTTTAAAAGTAACTTTCCACAACATTGTTAACCCACATGATTTAAGGTATAATTATGCACTATATATATGAAAATAAAATGTTTTTGGGGAATCTGTTCTAATCCCTAAACTCAAGTTAAAGCAATTGTAATAGTGATGCTCGGCTTAACTAAAATTCCTGATACATGTGCCATTATTTAAAGTCTAATTTACCATGATTCTGCTGAGAGATGTCTTGGAGCACAGAGATGGTCAGAGTGACATTATTCTTTTCTATTTAAGACAAACTGAATCACTAGGGGCTATATTAACCCAGACTCCCTGTGGACAGAATAGTAAAATGAATCTTTCATCTATATTTAACAGCCCTCTCTCAGCAGGGGTTCAGACCATAGCTTGTGATGAAATCATTTCTGAGCCTGACCATATGAGCCATACGAGCATATATTATCCAAGTAAACTCTGCGCACACACACACACACACACACACACACACACACACACACAAACAAACGTGTGTGTGTGAATGTGTGTGTGTGTATATATATACAGTGGGTACGGAAAGTATTCAGACCCCCTTAAATTTTTCACTCTTTGTTATATTGCAGCCATTTGCTAAAATCATTTAAGTTAATTTTTTTTCCTCATTAATGTACACACAGCACCCCATATTGACAGAAAAACACAGAATCGTTGACATTTTTGCAGATTTATTAAAAAAGAAAAACTGAAATATCACATGGTCCTAAGTATTCAGACCCTTTGCTCAGTATTTAGTAGAAGCACCCTTTTGATCTAA
>NW_015552592.1:600288-618887 GCF_001515605.1 Sinocyclocheilus anshuiensis | reverse complement strand
TAATATAATATAATATAATATAATATAATATAATATAAAACACATTTTATTTAAAATGATAAAAGTCTGTATATTCTGGATGCATGTGTTTGTACCTCCTCCATATCCACGCCCTGTTGAATGTACCATGTTACAGACGCCTGCAGTGATCGTGGTCTGCACTCCAGCAGGGTACTATTGTTCTCCACACCATATACCAGCTTTTCTGAGATGATTTGTTCCTCTGTAACACAAAAATAGCCACATACTGAACAGCCTAGTCTAATATATTCCTTTTAAGGTGATATTTTCAACACCGAACACAATCAATATCTTGCAACAGAATTCAAACTTGTGTCAACTGTTGACATTGTGTTTTCATTTTTATGTTCTCAGTAAACAACACAGTCTTACATTCAAGAAATCCATATACGGTGCTCATGGCGGAGACTCCTGCAGGTATATAAGCACACAATCTGAATGCATCTTGTGAACAGAGACTGTCAGTATTCAAGGGATAGAGATTTTTTTTATATATTGCATTGAAAGGAGCTCAGGGGTACAATTCTTCTACAGTTTTTTTTTTCTTTACCTTCTGTTTCATTTTTAACTGTGTTTTCACTTTTGTCGGCCTTAGTTATTTTCAAATGTGACCCTGGACCACAAAACCAGTCTTAAGTCGCTGGGGTATATTTGCAGCAATAGCCAAAAAAACATTGTATGGGTCAAAATTATCGATTTTTCTTTTATGCCAAAAATCATTAAGATATTAAGTAAAGATCATGTTCCATGAAGATATTTAGTAAATTTCCTACTGTAAATATATCCAAACTTAATTTTTGATTAGTAATATGCATTGCTTAGAACTTAATTTGGACAACTTTAAAGGCGATTTTCTCAGTATTTTGATTTTTTTGCACCCTCAGATTCCAGATTTTCAAATAATTATATCTCATCCAAATCTTATCCTGTCCTAAAAAAACATACATCAATGGAAAGTTTATGTATTCAGCTTTCAGATGATGTATAAATCTCAATAAAAAAAAAATTGACCCTTATGACTGGTTTTGTGATCCAGAGTCACAAATGTGCTATAAAAAAAAAAGATTGACAGATTAAAACGCACACTGACCCAAAACATTTGAATATTTTGTCACTAAATATATAAAATAATAAATATACAATATCTATATCTATAGATATTATAGTTACAGTATGCCTTAAAGTTCTTTCCACCATAATCAATCATTTAAAGTTTTTATTATTAATATTATTATTAATATCTTTTATCTTTTAACTTCAAAATGAACGTTGTAATGATATCAGAGCTTATATTTGAAGTAGATTTGATTCGAGATGAAATAGAGAAAAATAATTTCTGGAATAAAGGAACTGGGCAGTCACTGTCACAGGATGTCTGTCTGCTAACTTAAAAGCACCATCTGTGCATAAAGTGCCAGAAACTCTCATTAACTGTACTCTGACCTCTTCAACTTTCACAGATCTCATCCGCCTCATTTTTCTCTATAAAGCTTCTAAGACTCTAATATCCTCCATTGATCAAGCTCTGGCCAGAACATACCGCTAAGCTGAAGCCCGTTGCACTGCTGAACCGCGTTGCCATGGCGGACGTCTTGCCGTCTGAAGCGCCTATAGAATAAAAGAGAAAAATGAGACATTGATATAACCCAGACACAGCCCGCATGTCTGCCTGCAATTGTCATAATATCATCCTGCTGCCCAAGGTGTGTAACAGCACAGGGAGGTGACAGAAATTCAATCAGACTCGCTCTGGTTTTTGTCCGTACTCTATGAGCAATGACTATGACAGGCATTTGGTGCCGATTGTGCGCAACTTGTCTGGCTTTGCATACAAAGTGAGCGTGTGATGGGTATTAATATGGGTGAGAGGTGTTAGCATCAATCGCTAACAAGCTCAGACTGATGACCACACTGAGACAGCTGACAGGCCTTTGAGTCAGGATTAGGGAAACACTTCCACTCGCCCTTTGCTCCGATACGCTCGGCACACAAGCACACACGCACTACCCTGCGGCTAAGTGAAACATAAAAAGAGCTCTCACAAAAACACACACTCTCCAAGTTCACTGAGCACACTAATGGAAACACTGGGTTGGAAAGCGAACGAGATTATGGTGCACATACACATTCTGACAAGCTCGAAACTGTGGACTAAAAAAGTTGCTTAATCAAGAAATGCATTAATAACCTAATTTTGCAATGCAAGACATGGAAATAAAACACATAATCTTTTCCAAATGTCAAGACCAGTGTACCAGTCCAAGACTTATATTTACAGAGCAGTTTTATGCACGGACCTGCCAAATGAGCAAGTTATTTTAGTGTGTTTGTTTAAGATTAAAAGATTAAATGTTAAGAGGCATATGATGTAGTGACTTCTACTAAAAGAGGTTTAAAGGAAAAGATTGCCATCCTTGGAGAACATTAAAATCTACATTAATAGCCTAAACAATTAAGAACAAATTATTTATTTGCTGTAAGCAATAAATCTATAAAATAACATGTAATATTATTATAAATATTTATAAATAGTAGCTAATAAAATGACCTATTATTATTATTAAAGGGGTCATATGATGCGATTTCAATTTTTCGATAGCTGGCCAATCAGAGCACACTCGCTTATTCAGACCGATGAGCTTTGTAAAAATCGACGCGTTTCAAAAAGGCGTGGCATAGAGGAGAAACAGTAATGTACAGTATGTGGAAAGTAATGTGTTTTTTTTACTTTAAACTGCATAAACACATTTCATTACACCAAATACACCAAATAATGTTTTTTTAGCAGCATCATATGACCCCTTTAACAACAACAACAATAATAATAATAATACATTTAAATTCAATGGCACTAAAAAGTATTTAAACTTTAAATACATAAATAAATAAACAAATAAATATGAATATTATTACATTACATGACAAAATCTCAAACCAGCAAATCTACATTTATTTCAACAAAAATTACTAAATAGTTGCATTAGATTTCAAATAAAAGATACATTGTTCAAAATTAGCTATTTGGACGCTTTCTAGTTGTGCAATTTCTACTATTCATATCTATGTAATGAGACGATGTTAAGTATAACTTAATCTGAATAATTCTAAAATAAATTTGAATATAATTATCTATATTTTATATATATATATATATATATAAGAGTGGCCTTTTATTGTGGCCAGCCTAAGGCACACCTGTGCAATAATCATGCTGTCTAATCAGCATCTTGATATGCCACACCTGTGAGGTGGATGGATTGTCTCGGCAAAGGAGAAGTGCTCACTAACACAGATTTAGACAGATTTGTGAACAATATTTGAGAGAAATAGGCCTTTTGTGTACATAGAAGAAGTCTTATATCTTTGAGTTCAGCTCATGAAAAATGGGGGCAAAAACAAAAGTGTTGTGTTTATAATTTTGTTCAGTATAAATAAATATGACTTGACTTAATATATAAGCTATACATTTACTATATATCTTTATGAAATTGCTCGTACCTTTTTGTATAGAGCCCAGCAGGGTAGTATCGGGAACATGTGAACCCGTCCCATGCACAGTAGGGGTCTCTGGCCAGGCAGCAGTCAGCGCAGGCTGAACCGTACAGCCCACACTGGTGCACACGGATCTGTGTTACACCCAGCTCAGAGCCCACGTACAGTTGGTGCTATGGAGACACAAACACTGCTGTCAACTGCTTTGTTACATGTGATGAATACCATTACGTCCAAATCACCACGTTAGCATAATGATGCAGATAAAATCTTTCTACAATTATTTGTGTGCATTGAAAATATTACAGTAATAACACAGAAGAAAAGATGCTCATATTTGATTCATAATATTTACTAATGACTGCAAGAATTAATAATTATCTATGAAGCATCTGACTTGTTATAAAGGCTGGATTTGCCATTGGTATCAAGATGATCACTCATGCATGAAAAGTTTACTCAATACCACCATCTCCAGGTGGAAAACTAGAGTGTCTGTGAGGACCAACTGAGAAAGTCTTACTCGCTTGGTAGAGATGAGGATCTCTGTAATAGGAACAGGGACCTAGAATGAGAAGGGAAAAAAAGGGTTTAGTGTGAAGATTGTTTTGGAACGGAAATGAAATGGTTTCAATATAAAGATAAAAAGTCACCCAAAGGACTTCTGATAACCTTGAAAACTTGCAATTCCTCCAGAAGAACTTCTTCAACTGTGTCGGCTTCTTTGTTGTAGATTGTGATCATTTTTAATACTACAGAATTATCTGGGTTAAAGAGAGAGAGGACCAGAATTGTTTACTTATAAAATACATTTTATGTATTATTATTATTATTATTATTATTATTATTATTTTAATCTGTTTATTTTTTTCTGAAACGTGTTTGTAATGTGTTTTTTTTTTTTTTTTAGCAGAGTCGTATGCTCACCAAGGCTGCAATTATTTGATCAACAATAGAGTAAAGAGTGTAATATTGTGAAACATTTGTACAATTTTAAATGACTGTTTTCTGATGATTTAACATATTTTAAAACGTAATTCTTGTAATGGCTGTATTTTCAGCATCGTTACTTCTCCAGTTTTCCGTGTCACATGAACCTTCAGAAATCATTCTAAGATGTGACCCTGAACCACAAAACCAGTCTTAAGTCGCTGGGGTATATTTGTAGCAATAAGCCAAAAAAACATTGTATGGGTCAAAATTATCGATTTTTCTTTTATGCCAAAAATCATTAGGATATTAAGTAAAGATCATGTTCCATGAAGATATTTTGTAAATTTCCTACTGTAAATATATTAAAACTTCATTTTTGATTAGTAATATGCATTGCTAAGAACTTCATTTGGTCAACTGTAAAGGCGATTTTCTCAATATTGATTTTTTTTGCACCCTCAGATTCCAGATTTCCAAATAGTTGCATCTCGGTCAAATATTGTCCTATCCTAACCAACCATACATCAACAGAAAGCTTACTGATTTATAAAAAAATGGACCCTTATGACTGGTTTTGTGGTCCAGGGTCACATATGCTGATTTCATGCTGAAGTAATATTTATTTTTATTATCTGTTCAGTATAATAATTATTATGTTGGACAGTTGAGCTGTTTTTTTTTGTGTTTTTGTTTTTGTGGCAACCACATTTTTCAGGATTCTTTGATGAACAAAGTTCAACAGAACAGGATTTATTGGAAAGAGAAATCTTTCGTAAAATTAAAATGTCTTTACTGTCACTTTTGATAAATCGAATGCATCCTTGCTGAACAAAAGTATTAATTTCTTGCAAAAAATAAATAATAAATAATTTTACAAACTCCAAACGTTAGTGTATATCTTCTAAAATAATTGTCAACTTTTTAGAAATACGCTAGCTTATAGTTGGCCTTAAAGCTACAAAACTTCAATTTTGATTTTAGGGATTTTGTACACTAGAGATCAAATAAAATAATAATAGTTTATTGTTATGTTCCTTTAAAAAGCAAAACATAAAAAATAAGCTACTGCAAACATTTAGTATGACACAAGCAACAATTACATAAAGCCTATGACTGTGGCAAATCAGGTGTAAAAGAAAATATAGGTACTAAAATTGAATACCAGTCCCAATGAAGAGAACATTGTAGTGTCCGTCCTCGGCTTCCACCCGGTCCACTGCCAGCTGTGTGAGTTTACGTCCTCCTTCAGTGTCCAGCAGAATGGGCCGCCTGTGAACGGGCTGCACCGCCTGGAACATGAAGGGATGGGAACGCACAAAACGCAGGACCTCATCCGGATACTCCTTTGAACTGGAAAACTGGCCTCCGTTTATCTTACTGGCACACTGTGAGAGACCAAAATCAGTAAATATGCGTACAACATGAACAGAGTTCTCCAAGTCACGAAAGCCTGTCAGGTCTTTCATTTTGTTGCTCCTGATCTGAGAATAGTTCACCCGCTTCTCGCTGCTATAACCTTTTAGAACAAGAGACTAATCAGAAATCCCGCGGCGCACGACTAAAGCTACCAAATTGCCTTTTAAAAGGTCAGCTGTCAAAGACGTACTTTTTTTCCCCATATGCTTTTCCCAAGAATAACCGCACATGGAAAGTGAAGAATTGCGACAAATTCTGAAATGTGAACAATGGATGTACTCTGATTCTTCAATAACACACCAGAGAAAATGACTTTGAATTACATCTCATTACTAACTATTGGAAACCAATCTTACTCTTTTATCAGCTGGAGATAAATAGCCAGAGAAGGACATTAATCAGCACATATCAGATAATTATAATTCAGACCACGCCTCGATTTCACAGTACCTCCGTAAGTGCTCGGTTTCAGGCATTAACGTTAAAGAATTGGCATGACACGCTCGAGGAGAATAGTGATGTGCACAGTCATGCTGAAAATAGACTCATCTGCCATGAGAGATTTTGTGTGTCTAAAGAAATAAGATCCAAAATTCAACATTCACTCAAGTGGGCCTCCAAATGAAGCCGTGTGTCAGAGGTGTAAGCATTTTGTACACTGGGATTTCTGATATAACAAAAAGATGACACAAAGCGACTGATGGAGCAAATATTACTCACCGATCCAGGTCGTGGGTAGGGGACCCTGCCATCGTACACCTTCCAGTGGTGGTCAGTTCGTTCTCGGTATGCAAAAGGCCCGTTAAACGCCGCACGGATGTCTTCCATGTTATACATGCACACTGCATATCCTTTAAAGACGGCACTGAGTGAAAAAAAACAGATGGAGATGAGCATCCAGGCTGCTGTTTGCCAAAATAAACTGAGAATATAAAAGTATACATTGCTCTGTTCAGTGACACATGTGACCTCACCTACCTGGTGGTGCTAAACAGACCAAAGATCTCTGGATTTTTCTCATCTTTCTTCCGTAGCACGAACACATCCTCTAAAATAACACATAGACACACACAGTGTCAAATCATCAAATAAACCTGAATTTGTGCCAAGCATGATTTTCAGGATCAACATCCTTTTTTTGGACCTGGAACAACATCATTAATCAGTGCCCTCTGGTTTAGAGTAAGGGTTAGGGATTGTTTAATAGGAAAGGATGTTAATTCAGGTGAATGAGTGTTTGAAATTCATTTCCTGGAGATAAAAGATATTTCTCAACTTTTTCGGCAGCCGAAATTCTTTGAACTAAAATATTTATATGAGGTACTACCTGAGATTTTAAGTTAATATATTAACTTAATATAAAAACATTCACATATCCAACAAATTAAATATTGAATATAAATACTGATTTGGTACTTGTTTTTTTTAATATTAAATTATTTAAAGAAATATTTATTTGAATGTTGCATTTGTATGATTACATTATTAATTATTAGATTTTGTTTACATTTTTAAACTGTTCTTTTGTTTTGTGATTGTAAGAAGATATCAATAAGATAAAACACCAAGAGGGTTCAAGTCCTACGGAAATCAGGAACTGATCAAAATTGAATGCAATGCATGTCGCTTTGCATAAAATCATCTGCCAACTGCATAAAAAAAAGAAAGTTTCTTTACACAAAGCCAAACAATACATCTGTAGTAACAAAATGATTGTATATTTATTAAAATAATATATACTGTACATTTTGTAAAATATAACTGAATAACAAAAATGACAATCAATGCCAAATAAATATAGAATCTAGCACTTTACATCTTTGGAACAGATGAGGTGTTTAATGGGATGTCAGTGCAGAAACAATTGAGCTTTCATCTGAAAGTCAAAGGGGCCCATCAGAGAGATCCTTCAAGATTACAAAGTTTGGTGATGGTTAAACAGGTTTAGATTTTCAATTCACACAGCTGGCTTATGCTGTGAGATCTATTGTAAATTCATCCGGATGGACAGATGGTTGGATGGATGGATACCTGATGAAATCTCTTTAGCGAAAGGCAAAATGTGAAGACCAAAAACTGATTCATCAGCAGTTTTGCTCTGAGGCATATGATGAATAAAATCACCGAGCTGGAAGAAACGGCTCATCTGAGGCTAAAACTGCAGTTTTTCTTCTTTTTGTGCAATTGTGGACATTTCAGTCAAGCGGCCCTACGTTGATGGATTCCAGATACTGCTCAGGACGGTGACTTCCTCTGTATATTACCAACACAAGAGTTATATCAAAAGTTGCATACTATCTTCTCTATATACAGTAGTAAGCAATATTAGGGTATTGCATCACAAATATGTCAGAGCTAACCAGATGACATACTGTTCATGGTTCATTTTACAGCAGCTCAAACAGCAAGGCACTAGCAATGCTAAGAACTGAAAACCTTGAATGCAATGTATGTCGCTTTGGATAAAAGCGTCTGCCAAATGCAAAATGCTATTTTATTTCCATGTATGTATATGTGCAAGTTTTATGGGCTAATATTACACACAATCCCTTGCACTACAGAATAAGACGAGACTGAGATGTTCAAAATGCTTACAGTACACATCAAAAACACAATTTTAGACCTAGTACTGGTAATTCTCCATATCATAAGCTACGAAGTTTTCACGCGGAGAGAAAGTGCACAAATTAGGTTTCATAACATCTTGCATTATCTTTACAAATTGCAATTATCAGCAAAAATCCACATCCCATGATGAAGTAGAAGGTGAAATACTTTCATGGTTTTAGACAGGCATGAAAAAGACCACTGGAGAGGAAGACAGAAAGAAGAATGTCCCCTACTGAGTTCATCAAAGTGTGTGTCAATGCCGTTGGGTCCAGCCACTGAGCAGATCAATCGAGTCTTCAGGAAAGAGCTCCATCTGTTTACCAGCATCCTCTGACCACCCTGGTCATTCTGACAGAAGGGAAGAGATAAAAAGACACTTAATTTTACCTGACCCATGGGTGCTTGCAGCACAAGAATTTGACAAAGACAAAAAGTAATTGGCCAGTCCTTGGCTGGTTAGCTTCAGAAATGAATCCCCTGCTGGCTGATGTTGCTATGGAGCAAAATGTGCACCATTATGGGAGCAAAAACTTTGTTTTTCATTGAAAACTTGTGTATTTTGACTAAATTTTTGCAAGCATTTCATTACATTATAATGTTTTGCCAGAAGTTGCTTAAACTGTAGTTTCCCTCTCTGTTGCTTTTGATGTCACTGGATAGCCATAATGAAGCCACACAATCAGTGTTGACATCATTGACATTTATGGGAAAAAAAAAACTGGTTTCCTATGAGTATAGGGGGTCCTGCATATGCTATTGAGATGAAGAGGAAAGCTAAGTGAACGCTTTCGGTAAGCATTATAGATCATGCTTTTGAATGCTAAACAAGACTAATTTGATTCAAAGATCTAAACAAGCATGTTTTTGGTATCATACCGCACAGACTCTGGCCACTCTGGTGTAAACGGCTTTGTTTCCTCCTTCTATGTTGGCCACTCGTTCTGTGAAGAAGTAGTAGACCTTATCATCAGCAGGATCGTCATTGTCAGGGATCACTGCCGAACCCACAAACTTGGGCTCTAGGGAAAAAAAAATATATATATATATATATATAACGAGATTGTGTTAGAATTACACAGAAACACACACTTGTATATACTGGTAAAAGTTTGGCTTTTTTTTTTCATGTTTTTGAAAGAAGCTTCTTCTGCTCACCAAGGTTGCATTTATTGAATCAAAAAAATACAGTAAATATTTTGAAATATTTAAAAAGTTTTAAATATATTTAAAATATTTTCTCTGATGGCAAATCCGGATTTTTAGCATAATCGCTCCAGTCTCGTAATCCTTCAGAAATCATTCTAATATTGGGATTGGCTGCTCAGGAAGCAATTATTATTATACAGTAGCTAAAACACTGTTTAATATTTATGTGAAAACTATCAATGTATTAATTATTATTATTGATGCTCAATTATTAACAATGATTCTTATTATCAATGTTAAAAACCGTTTGTTGCTGCTCAATATTTATACACTACCATTCAAAACCCATTTATTCAGCAAGGATGCATTCAAATGATCAAAAGTGACATTAAAGACATTTATAATGTTACAAAGTAAAAAAAAAAATTGTCTATTAAACTAAAGAATGCTAAAAAAAAAAAAAATCACGGTTTCCACAAAAATACTAGAACGATCATGATTCTAAAAGATCATGCGACACTGAAGACTGGAGTAATGAATGCTGAAAATGTAGCTTTAACATGCAAAACAACATGTATAGGATATAAATCTGTCATTTTAATGTGCATTTTAAAATGCATTTGCCTTATATAATCAAATATGAATAAATCCACTATCTTATTATTCAGTGTGATCCGCATGTCGGAGGCCACTACAGCTTTGTGCAGTGAATGTGAGTGGGATTAGATCTTCAGCGCTTCATGAGTCAGCAGCGAGAACACTTAACACCAGTTAACTGCATTCAAAACATGAACAGAACTCAACCCCAGACTATTTAGTGCACACAGAAAATGTAAAAGTCTCCATGGAGTCGTGCTCTACACTCTGCATTACGCACTCGAATGTTATCGAGCAGGTGACCTAAGGATGTGATGGTATTTGACCGTGGTTTATAATGTCTGAATGGATGTTAGAGAGATGGATGGTACATGTCAAACACCTCTCTCTGTATGATTAATGCATCACAGCAGGGGTGAGAATCACATGTGAGAAGTGTGAGAGAATGCCATATTTTTAACATCTGTCTGACACACTCAGGCTATCTTCAGAATGAATACAAAAGCTTAATTCATGCATCAGCCAATCAGAATTGAAGTCAAAACTATCTGTTCTTAAATGCACATTCTGGCAATTGTTGAAGATCATCTATGCATTCTATCCACATATACAGTTGGATTCTGTGCATACTGCAAAAATAGCAGTAGTACGCCATTGTGAATATATCTTCAGTCACACTTGGCGTGGAGCTGATGTGTTAACTGCACCTACAATGAGGCCACAAGCCTTGCTACAGTGATACGCATGGTAAAAGCATCACTCTCGCTGGTCTGGGCTGAAGGCCAGATCACTCGTACGGCTGCAGGAGGCGATATACAGCAAAGGGAAGCATTAAACCAGTTCACAGACAGCAGGATGTCGCAGGCCTCTCTAAACCACACACATGATGAACTGTACATCAATCTTGAATTCTACTTTATTGCTCTATTTGATTCTATGTATGCACATTTATGTGTATGATCGTTTTATATCCAGTAGCTATACGCTGCCGTTCAAAAGTTTGGGATCTGTAAGATTTTTAATGTCTCTTTATGCTCATCAAGGATGTATTTATTTGATCAAAAATACTAAAAAACAGTAATATTGTGAAATATTATTGCAATTTCTAATATTGGTTTCCTATTTTAATATACTTTAAAATATAATTTCTTTCTGTGACACATTTCTTCAGTGGCACATGATCCTTCAGAAATCATTCTGAAAATCTGATTTATTATCAGTGTTGAAACTGTTATGCTGCTTAATATTTTTTGGAACCAGTGATACTTTTTTCTTTGATTCTTTGATGAATAAAAAGTTAAAAAGAAAAGCATTTATTCAAAATGGAAATCTTTTCTAACAATAGAAGTTTTTAATATCACTTTTTTATCCATTTAACATATCCTTGTTAAATAAAAGTATTAATTTCTTAAAAAAAAAGAGAAAGAAATAATTTACTGACCCCAAACTTTTGAATAGTAGTGTATATTGTAACACAACATTTATATTTGAATAAACACTGTTCTTTTTAACTTTTTATTTAGCAAAGAATCCTGAAAAAAGAATCACAGGTCCCAAAAATATTAAGCAGCACAAATGTTTCCAACACTGATTATAAAACAGCATATTAAAATGATTTCTGAAGGATCATGTGACACTGAAGACTGGAGTAATGATGCTGAAAATTCAGCTTTGCTTCACAGGAATTAAATTGTATTTTAAAGTATATTAAAACAGAACACTGTTATTTTAATTTGCAACAATATTTCACTATTTTTTTTTCTGTATTTTTGATTAAATAGATACAGCCTTGATGAGCGAAAGAAACGTCTTTAAAAACATTAAAAATCTTACTGATCCCAAACTTTATAAAAAAAAAAAAAAAAAACCCTTCATGTAAATAACTACTAGCTTCACTGTAGTTCAAATTTTGTGTGGTTTATAGGTTGACAAGCTCAGTTTCAAAGCTTGCAAACCAGCATGGTCTTTTTGGTGAAGCCAGCTGACCAAATAAGTGTTGCTGGTTAAAGCTAGATTAAACAACAACTTCTTGAGGACACCAGGAAGCATTATCTGCAACACAAAGTGCTTGTATTTTCAACAGTTTTCTCTCACCATTCAGCTGCTGTCTGTCACCCACTTCAGTCCTAATGAAACTGCGGTTGCCTAGACGATATAGAGCGGCATCATTCTCCCAATAATCAGTGTACAAGCCAACAAACAACTCCCCACCTGTCAATCAAACATGATTTAGAGAGAGAGAGAGAGAGAGAGAGAGAGAGAGAGAGAGAGAGGGAAATTAAATCAGTATTATGGAATAAAATTGAGATGCTTATTGGATTTAATACTGTAAAGCTGAAGTGTTTTGTCAAGCGTTTAAATAATTTAAGCAGTTATTTATTTATTCAGTTTCAATATATTAACTTAAAGAAAAATCTCACTTAAAACTGGTACGTTTTAAATCAGTTCAGTAATGTTATGATTTCATATTTCACATGGCATTTCACAATAATATACATCAATATTTAATGACAAACGTTGCATCCCTGAACACTGTCTTAAGGTAATGCATAACAGCTCTTGTAATGTGTTTGTCATATATTGAGATACCACTAGGTGGCACCGCAGACACTGTAAATAACTGCCTCTCTTTCACCAGTGAGTAATAAATCCTGCAGTAAGTCACGATGTAATGATCTAATGGGCATATTCAATTTAGCATCTAAACATTCTTTATTATGAACGATCCTGATGCTGGGCCGGCTGGGAGAGACTAAATGAATAACCCAGCTGAAAACAGTCTGCAGCTGCTGTCAGAGAGGAAGTCATCAAATTCATCTCTCAATTTCCCTTCAATCAAATCCCTGTTGCCTCGTGAATGAGCGCTCTGAAGGGCTGGAGCTGAAGTGTGTTATGAAGAGCTTTCGTGCTCGGTGGCCCCTGGCTCAAAATGCACTTGCTTCCTTTCAAAACTCAAGAACACACACATTCTGAACATCAAGATGAAAAGGAGGGGGGGGGGAAGCTACAGAAAAATAAAGGCATAATGGGATGAAATGTATTTGGATGTCAATAAAAGGAGGAAAAGACTATTAAAGGATGGAGGACAGAAGAGAAAGATGCAGGAACGGATGAATGCTTACGGTACATAGTGGATGCTGAAGGGCTGTTGGGATGGAATGGACATCTTCCTCTGCCACTCTCTATGTGATCAGACTCCAACCTGAACTCTCCTTCCAGCTGGAACACAAACACACATATATATATATATATTTTTTTTTTTATTTTATTTTATTTATGAAGAAATATTTTATGAATGAATGATAATAATAATAATAATAATAAAGACTGAATGAATAATAATAATAATAATGATGAATAATAATATTAAATTTGTTCTTTGCCGAATAAAATACAATTTATCTATCAAGAACCTTTTATAAACAGTGAGTAATAAAATTATTTTTAATAATAATAATAGAGTTGTTCTTTGTTTAATAAAATACAATTTAGCTATCAAGAACCTGTCATAAATAGGGAGTAATACAATTATATTTAATAATAATAATAATAATAACACCAATAATATGTTGTTCGCTAAATAACCTATATAATAATAAAAACAACAATTATAATTGTAACAGTAGTATTAAATCAATCAATCAGCTGGTTTAACAGAAAAATTAGGTAATAAATTTGTTATTCCATCAAAAATAATGTTTTAACGACATTTTCACACTCAAAATATCATCTGCTCATCACCAGCATACGTTGTGCTTTTGTTTTGTGCTTTTGTAATAACAATACTACAAATAAAACATCAATAAAATAAATATATACATACATTTATTGTTTATTAAGAAGCTTTCATGAACACAATGCTTTTCAGACTAATAAAATAAAATTTACTAACTATTCTAAATATACAATATATTTACAATAACATTATTGGCCTAAGTAAAACATGATTTGGATGATTTATTGATGTTTCAAGTAATATTAGCAATAATAATAATAATAACAATAATAATAATAATGATAATGATAATAATAATAATAATAATAATAGTTGTTTATTATTCCTTTGATCATCTTTAATGATTATAATAAATAAATAAATAATCAATTATTTTTCTTATTTAACAGAAGGAAAAATAAAGTTATTCCCCCAAGCATTAACGTTTGGCTTAATTTTCTCATGACAGTATTCCCACTCAAAATGCCACCTGTCCATCACCAGCATAGGTTGTGTTTTTATGTGCTTGAGCATGAGATCCCCAGCATGACTTGCTGATATGCTGGCGTCCCCTCTAGGTTCCTAAAAAGCTTAACCAGTGAGAGTTGGTCAACCAGCTTCAACAGAAAGATCCTGCTGGTCGAGCAGCTTCATTATTAGTTTTGCTGGTGAACAGCATGGAGAGTCATGCTGGTGTAAGCTGGTATTTTCAGCAGGGTAGACAAAATAGAAATCTGACACTGCAAAGTCTGCAGTTCTTAGCATTGCAGCAAAAAAAAACAAAAAACAGTGAAAATAATCAATCAGCCTGCGGGCAACTAGCATCATAGAGTATAATGTACTGTATTGACACATCAGTATCAGTGTATATTACAGTAGCTTTTCATCAAATAACACACAGGCCTTCACTGCATTTCTTGCAGTCTCAGGGGAAATATAACATCCAGGTGAAGCAATGGAGGGTAAAATGAGATTGGAGCGCACACATCCAAGTCCTTCCCCACATGAAAATCCCTTTGAAGAATCACTTTCTCTCTACCCTTATTGCAAAGCTCACTTTTACCAGAAGGTGACGGTATAAGCCGTGCAACATGTGTCGCAGAACAGGCTTTCACTAGCTTGATTTATGTGTTCTCACACCGTGTGATCCTGGAGAAACAAACACCAGACATGTAACACCAGTCCATCCATCATTTTCTGTCTTAGGATTGTTCTTCTACTCTTTCCGCAGGTAGACGATTTTTTCCAATCATTACTTCATACGAAGCAGGAATGGAAATAAATCCTTAGCCAAACCCATAACTTCAGTTTCATTTTATGAAGCGTGCCGTTACATGGGAGAATTATGGATATACAGTAAATCATAAAGGTTGGCTGTGGTTGACGCGCTGGTTTATGCCGAGGGGCCGTAAGGTCCTTTGCGAACGTACAAATCTTACTTAACACAGTCTTGTGATCACCAGACAGATAGCATCAGCGCTTGTGGTCAGCACACATGGTTGTGAATGTGCATATCTGCTCGAGCAGATGATGTGCCTGAAGTAACATTTGTGGCATAGATGAGATGAAACGGATCGAGATTCACATGATAATCAGCACACCTTATGGCTGATGAGTCAAAAACACAAACTCACATGCACACCTTGTGGAAGGACACATGGTTCAGATTTTCATGAGGTTTGGTGATCGTGTTGCGTATTGTCAGGAGGGATGAAATGTTAGGTGAGAGATCACCTGAAACTGACAGCCGCAGAATACCAAAAATGAGTGTTGGTGGACCTCATATGATGCTAACCCTGGAACAACATATAAAACTACCAAATTTTGCTTAATCGCAACGTTTAATCGTAATCCCCAAGTTTAATCGCAACATATAATCATTGCAGTTAATAGTGCTCACCGTCTGTTTGATTACATGGCATTTGTAACTAACTGCATGATTCTTACTGTACATTTCTGCCATAGTCACCACTAATAACCTACTCCTAAATAAACTTAAAATTGTATGTAAAGCTGCTTTGCTACGATTTGTGTCGTGAAAAGCGCTATAGAAATAAACTTGAATTGAACTGAACTATGTGATGTGTGCAAAGGGCTGGTTCAAAACCAAGTGAACTGCAAACTGAAAGCTGAAAAAGTGCACATTAATAATTTATAATATTATTTATTAGTGTGTAATAATGTATTAAATATTAATAATAAAATATAACATTTTATTTTACAATGTGTTTATTTTCCAACAACAATATATTATTTTTTTAAGCATAGTTATATGAATACATAATTATTTCTGAGCTGTTACATGATGTCCAACAGGTCTGTTCAGACGGCTCAAGCAGAAGAAAAAGTTTGGGGTAATCATCACAGCAGAAAGATTTAAGCAATGTCTTAAACGCCCAATTATATGTACTTATAAGTTATAAACCAAAGATAATAAACAATTATAAAACAATTATACACAGTTAACAAGCAAAAATACACGGCACACACAAATACCAATCAAGCAATTTTAATTCGACTTAATTATATATTTTTTTTAAATGGAAAGAAATTAATTTATATTAATAGTATTTCTTCTGCCTCATCTTGCATTACATTCCCTGTGAAAAAGAATTGTGCTTAATTGTACTAAATGTGCACTTGTAGTGGATTTCAAATCTTAAATGTATATTTTAAAAACTGTACTTGCAGATAAAGTGCACTTTATAAAAATGTCAAATTAAAAATCTGTACTATTAAGTGTATTTTAAATCATTGTTTTAATAATCTGTTGCAGTGGTTTAAAGAAGTACACTTATTTTGATTGACTAACATATTAAAGCATATGTGAAGCACTTGATTACAGTGTTATTTGATATTACATTTAAAGTTGATATATTTTAAATGTATGAAATTGCAACATCATCAATACAGATGTATAGCTAAAATATATATTTAAATAAATGACATACCATAAATGCTTGTCAGTACATTCGGCAGTACAATTTTTCGAAGATAATAGAATTATGAAATGACAAATTAAGAAATATTTAAGTGGATCAAAAAAGAACTCTAAAGCTGAAGAAGTTCAGCTAATTGCATTTAATTTACTTTCAGCCTTCTTGTAGCTCAAAAAGTCGAGCATGACATGCACTAGCAGCACAAAGGTCATGGGTTCGATTCCCAGGGAAAGCAAGAACTGATAAAACATACCTTGAATGCAATCAAAGTCAGTTTGAAAAAATAAAGCATCTGCCAAATGCAGAAATGTTACATTTAAACTATAATACATTTTAGTTTCATTGTGATTAACATGCATGTTATTATATTATATTATATATTAGGATTCTCACTATGTTTCAGAACAGCGTTTTATGTGTTTATTCTGTTAAGATGTGAGTGAGGTATGATGTGGGTGTATTAGTATATAAAAGTATGTGTAAAGCCCATGAGAAAAAGCAGGGTTTTGGTGAAAGAGGAGACAGTGAGAGGGAACGGTGTGCTGTGATGTGTCAGGTGATGTGCGTATGGGCGCAAAGGGCCGGACCGGTGCTTATATTCCCGATATTAGAGAAGGAATGCATGCTGGGCCATTCGCTTATGGGTACGTGTGCACGCCTCTCACTCGCTCTCTCCGGTTCTGCTCTGTGTCTCCGTAACTTTATCAGTCTTTCCTGTCATCATAGCTACATCTGCAACATGTCATCCCAGCACTCCAGGGCAGAGTGTGTGTATAATTGTGCAGGTATGTGTATCCATCTTCGTCGCTGTGTGTATATCTGAATGCGAAGCCCATATCTTACGTGCACGGATGCATATGTGTCTCGTATGAGTCTCATTAATGTCTCTGAGTGTTTAGGGTGTAGCTGTTCCAGACTGAGGCGTGTGCTGGAGGCCTGCAGCTCAGCACTGGAGTTATCAGGCACCCCGCTGAAGCCTGTCTCCTCTAATTAAACCCTCTCTGATCTCCTGCCTATGGCTCCCATAACGCCCGTGGCTCTCTCCTTCACCTCTGCCGGAGGGTCAGGGAGCCAGACATGCTTCCTATTCCCAGCCATGAGTGCCGATTTCTGAACCTAGTTGGGATAAAAAGTGGGAACGAGGTGGAAAGGGAATTCTCCATCTTGAAACCTCCAAAATTGTGAAAGAAAGCCTGTAGGCCGCCTGCCACGATCCAGATCCTCGGTTTCCTTCAAATAAACGTCTTGTCTTTGCTCTTTTCTTCTTGCCTGTTCCTTCAAATAAAGCTCGCTTCTCTATGATTAGCCGCTCTATAATTTGACTGGGGCTCTCCTGGGAGGATGGAGATGTTTGTTTTCGCTTGTCTGGATGTTTGGTTGGAGATTTTAACAGAGTGCAAATGATAAAACTTCCTGTCGCACACAGTAAAACAAACTCTGTCTGTCTCTCTGGAGACCAGGCTTTCACCACAGGCGGTTGAAGAGTGTTAAAGTTGCTTCAGAAAGAAAGTGCTGTCAGGAGTATTTTTTGTCACTTTTACATTATTATTGTTGGGGTTTTGCCTCTTCGTTAGAGAGAATGACAGGAAGATGTTTGGGTGAGAAAGGAGGCGGCAAGTGATCAAGATACGTTGCAGACTGGACTCAAACCTGCATCACCTACATAAGCAAAATGTCAGAATGTGAATGGTTAAAGGGGTCATATGATGCGATTTCAAGTTTTCCTTTCT
>NW_015552592.1:597583-599683 GCF_001515605.1 Sinocyclocheilus anshuiensis | reverse complement strand
TTTCATTACACCAAATACACAAAATAATGTTATTTTTAGCAACATCATATGACCCCTTTAACATACAAATTAGGATGAAAAAGTCTATAAATGCACCACTTATGGAATATACACTATATACGATAAGTGGTGCATTCTCAGACATAAATGCAACTCAGTGTATTATACAATTTGATCAATGATTTGTGCATACAGATGTTTTTTTCCACAATGACAACATTTTAAGGTGGTTATGATGGCATTTAATCTACCTTTGCACTGAATCATTAACTCAGCAGTGTGAAACTGGCATCAACAAATTTCCAAATTTCCAACAAACCTCTAAAAACAACAACAAGCTTTTTTTCCCTATGCTTATGGCCTTCAATTTTGAAAAGCGAATAAGGCATTTTCATAAATGAAGGGTGTGTTGACCAGAGTTATTTTAGTATTATTTATATAATATTACAGTGTTCATTAATATTTTGGATTAGCTTTTAAAGTATATCTTCACTTTTAAATTTAATTTTAGTAAATTTATGTACTTTTGTCATTTTTATTAGTAGTGGAATCATTATTTCTATTCAGCTTTAGTTTTATTCATTTATTTTTTAATTTTAGTACTAATTTTTATTGAACTTTTTCATCTAATATTTATATTTTATTTGAGCTTTATTTCAATGAACACAAACTTTTTTTAATTAAAAAAAAAAAAAAAAAAAAAAAAAAGATAAAAGCATTAGAAATATGTTGAAATTTCATAAATTATTTTTATGAAAGATTTATATTTATAAAATAAGTTTTATTATTTATATTACTTGTTAAAAAAAGCTTCACATTTAAAACAAAATTCTAAATATATTTTCTGACACACATACAGATATGTTGCTAAAAATACAGGCCGTTCTGGCAGGGCAACCAAAAATCCAAAGCACTGACCCAGATTGGGCCTGCAAAAAAAAATAAGAATCTTCTCCTAGAGTTGTGTAAAAACTTTTTTTAATAAAAAAAAAAAAAAAAAAAAAAATTAAGTTTTAGTTAACAGTTACAACACTGCTGTGGACAAACTGTAAAATTGATCTAAATATGTGCTCTAAGTTCAAATGAAGTAGTGCAATGACATGCTGGAGCTTTAGTGCCCTTATGAGAGATGCAGGTTCGAGTCCATGCAGCAACCCCTATCCAGATCCCATTCCCATTAACTTACTGTACTTTTCAAAGTTCTAAGTAATAAAGAGGCAAAAAAAGAATAAATGAACAAAGCCTGATACTGATGTATTAATATTAGCATGCTAAGCATGAAAACCTTCAACTTTTCCACACAGCAGTGCAGATGTAGGTCACATTGTTCAGTCTCTGCCTCTCTAAACCACCAGATTTTTAACATTCCTTATAACGATAATACAATTCCATATGCTTTTAAATATGTCTTTCCTTCCAACTGCAAACTGCAAAGTTTTAGCAAGCTGAATACCAGCAACCATGTTATCAGACAGCCCTCCAAACCAAAAGAAATGCGCTCCTAAACCTCACGGTGACACACAGCATCTGGATCTCTTTACAAATCAAAGATTTCAGAACTCAAAACACGACCAATGTTTTAGTGTCTTGAGATGTTAAGCGCTTTAACTTGTTACCACTCTGACTGGTTTCAATTATAGCAAGTCTCTCTGCACAACTCCAGCATGTGTGGAATACAGCGAGAGTGACAGTCGCAGACTGCAGGGGTAGTTTCCAGTATGGTCTCTGATGACAAACAACAGCACAACACTGGACACAATTCATCCGTGAGTCACTACAACACATTCCTCAGAAGACAAACAGGACCTCCTCAAGACATGTTTTTCTGGAATATAAGACAGAAAGAGGACAGAAGGCGACACCGGAGCTACATGCGACCTCAGTCTGCTTCCTATACAATAAAAAGCTTCAAAGACATTGCGGGCACTGAGGCATCTCTGAAACTTTGCTGTCAACAACTGTGACTAACATTACGCTTTTAAAACATGCCAATTCCATAATGTTTGTTCACCTTAAAGCTTTTAACTTTGAAAAACAATAGGGTTTCAATGATAAAATAGGCTTTTTTTTTTTCATGTTTTCCAATAAAAATCTAACCAT
>NW_015552592.1:594774-597277 GCF_001515605.1 Sinocyclocheilus anshuiensis | reverse complement strand
GGAGAGATGGGGGGGGGGGGGGGGGGGGGGGATGTGTCTGTTTCAACACATTCTAAAATATAATTTATTCCAGTGATGGAAAGCTGAATTTTCAGCATCATTACACCTGTCTTTAGTGTCACATGATCCTTTAATCATGCTGATTTGCTGCTCAAGAAACATGTCTTATTATTTTCAATGTTGAAAACAGTTGTACTGCTTAATATTTTTTTTTGTGGAAACCGTGGTACACTACCATTCAAATGTCTTGGTTAAGTTTTACTTAAAAAATGTCTTTCCCTTTTTTTAACTCTAAATTGATCAAAAGTGACAAGAGACATTTATAATGTACACATTTATAATGGATATTATTAATATTATAAATATAATTTCACTGCTGTTCACTGAACTTTATATTCAGTTTCCACGAAAACTCTTTTCAACATTGATAATTAGAACAATTATGAATAACCTAGCAATATATTTAGATAAAAAAGGAATTACACAATATGCCATTTTTTTCATATATCACTATTTGATAAGATTCAAAGACATGATTATGAATTGTTTTATTTAGAATCAAACTAAATTAATGTGTAACTTACTGCCTTCTTATGATGTTACGTATTAAGTATATTATTTATAATATTTTATATATAAAAAAAATACATAAAACAAGGAAAAACAAACAAAACAGTGATCTAAGATTATTTTCTTTGTCACAGCAGAAGATTTACCTCTGTTCCACGGCCCACTCTGATATAGGCACACACTGGGCTGAAGGCTCCAGTCCCACATGCTAACAGGTGGGTGCTGTTATAATGCTGCACCAGCTTAATGTAGTTTGCACACTCCGGCTGTGAGAGAGGGACAGAGAGAAAAATAGAGATAAAGAGATAAAGAAAAGAATGCTTTTAACACTTTTCAAGATAAACACTGTAGCCATGTAACAGGATATCACTGTGTCATATATACTGTACAGGATGTATAACAGATTTACCTTCTCTCTTCCCTGCATTAAACAATCCCCCACCTGCTCCTCAGAGCTCGGCCAGTGAATCTAAAACAGAGAAACAAGCACATGGATTCTGGTCATGTTGTTCTGGCACAGAAATGTGCTTGCTGTACTTGGCTGAATTGTTATATTTTTTGACCTGTGGTTGCATAAAAAAGACTGTCTGCATTTCTGTAGTTCAAACAATAGAGCATATTGCTAGCAAAGACAGGGCCATGGGTTTATTTCCCAGATAATGCATGAACTGATAATGTAATACCTCAAATGTAATGTTAAGACACTTCGGATAAAAGTGTTGCAAAATGCATAAATGTAATTCTAGGTCCACTACAGTCTCAGAAGAAAGGTATTAGTACATTATTGACCCCTAAAGGGTATATATTAAAACCTTAAAAGGTAAATATTAGTACCTAAATAGCACATACAGGTATTAGTGCCTTTTGAAAGGGTGCCGCCCCAGTAACAGCTTTTGTAATATTTTTTGTGAGACTGTGGAGTGAATTATAACTCTTTACAACCCTCTAATTATAATACTCCCTAAAAGCCTCTTATAAGTCCACTTAAAAACATTTCACACCTGAAGAAATAAAGTACTTTGGACAAATGTGTTTAAAATTATGTACACTCACATGAGATGAAGACTCATATGAGAGGCCTATAAAAAAAGCTATTACGTAACTTGATTCTTATGTAATACCATCTACTTTATCTCAGTAAATTGTAAATTGTAGTTGAACAGATGGTTGCAATATAATCCCTGGGTTCTCTTTGTATGAGAGCTGTTTTTATTTATTTAATAAGTATGTGCGTAGTTGTCCTGAGATTTATTTAGCAACAGACGTAAATTGCTTTGCGCAACATACTGTCATGAGCCAAATGAGACGATAAACTGTATCCACCCCCCCCCACACACACACACACAGATGACAATTCTGGACAGACATGGTGCCCAAATCCTGAGAACAGCTATGTAAATGCATGTACCTCTTTGTGAGGGGCAGTGATGCGCTCCAGATTGAGTGAGTACAGTATGTCTTTTCCTCCGATGATTAGCCTTTCCTGAGTCTCATCCAGTAACATACTGTAGTGTTGCAGACGCCCCTCTCCAGCCTGGAACACTCTCGTCCTGTTAAGCTCCCATAACTCTACAGACACAAATTAGAAAGTAATTTAATCATGTGATTGTTTAGAAAATTATTATGATAAGATAATAATCTGGCGCCGATGATAAGATTATTATCATCACGATGATAAGATGGCGCCGACGCTGATGGCTGCCTCCGTAGCGTGCTCCGCAGTTGTTTTTATGTTTTTGTTAGTTTGTCCTGTCTTTAGTTATATCCCTGCAATCAGTTTCACCAGAGACGAATTGCTGGACATTCGGAAGTACACACCACCTGATATTTCACCGGTTTTCGATTATTCTGATGTTTTGCTGGACAATGTAGTCGGGGGAGCTGCAGCGCTGATCAAGCGCTTCAGGACGCGCAGACGGGGGAAGCGAGCCGG
>NW_015552592.1:581842-594425 GCF_001515605.1 Sinocyclocheilus anshuiensis | reverse complement strand
CAAATTCCTCGTATGTGTAAACATACCTGGCAATAAAGCTCATTCTGATTCTGATTCTGATATTAGTCTAACTCTGCTTATTACACATGTTTTGAGGCACCATTTGTGGCCAAATTTAAATTTGTAGGGTTAGGGATTTGTTGATGAAGCTGGTTGACCAAGATGGTCAAGAAGTACAGAAGTTCACTCAAAAATGAAAATCATGTCATTGTTTTCTTAAAACAAACACTAAAGCACCATAAAAGCAAAGCATCATGTACACTACAATCAAAGTCTTCTGAAGTCATATGATTGCTCTGTGTGAGAAAAAAAAATTTTTATTCAATATTATTAATTTGCTATTGACAATTAAGTTCATAAGAGAATTAGCAATGGCCAATTTGTGAATGAATCTTTCAGATCTTTTCAAGACTGCATTTATTTGAGCAAAAATACAGTAAAAACAGTAATATTACTACCAGAGTACAGAGTACTAAATATTGTAGAAATTTAATTTGCTGTAAAGTTGCTTTGCAACGATTTGTATTGTGAAAAGCGCTATACAAATAAACTTGAATTTAATTGAATAATATTGTGCAATATTATTACAATAAAAAATATATATATTTGAATATAGTTTATATATTTATTCCTGTAATGGTAAAGCTGAATTTCTTTGTATCAGCATCATTACTCCAGTCTTCAGTGGCACATGATCCATCAGAAATAATTTTAATATGCTGATTTGGCTCTTAAGAAACATTATCCATGATGAAAATAGTTGTGGTTCTTTTAGCATGTATTAGTAAACAGAAATCTTTTATAATATTATGAATGTCTCTGCCATCACTTTTGATCAATTTAGCCTGTCCTTGCTGAATAAAAATGTATGACTTTTTCTGAACCCAAACTTTTGTACGGTAGTGTTCATGTATGTTGAACCGTTATAAAGCCCATGGCTCCCATTTCTACTCTGTTGCATTTCTTTCCACCACAGAGTGAAGTCAGGCAGCTGGAACAGGATTAAACAGACCACATATATGAACAAAATCAGACAAAGATGCACTGCTTCACTGAATCATGATATGAGAGAAATTGGATTATATGATTAATCAAAGTATGGCGGATGTCGATGACTTATGACAGATTTCCTGAGCGTGTTTGCGTGTGTGCGTTGGGTTGCTCCATGGGGAGTTGCCCTCGTAATGGTCTTGACCTTCTGATTTATTCAGCGTGTGTGAGTTGGCCCTCCAGTCATACACACCCAATGACAAAATGTGCTTTTCATTTTAAATGCTCTCTGGTTGCTTTAAGACTGAAAAATGGCAGCCTCCCAACACACACACACACACACACACACACACACACACACACACACAAAGATGCAGGCAGATAAGTGGATACACACACATATCACTGGATGCTGGTTGAGTTCAGTGACACATGGAAAAAAAAGACAGAATTAATAAAAGGAACAATTTAGCAAAAAATGGAAAATTCTGCCATTACTTACTTTAAATGTAATTTCCAAACCCGTATGACTTCCTCTTTTATTTAATGTGTATTTTTATGGAATTTCTTAACCACTTTTTTTTTTTTTTTCAATTTAATGAAAGTGTACCAGGACTGAGGCTGTCAAGCTCCAAAAGAACAAAAAGCAACAGAAATAATTTAAAGAAGCATACTCTGAAACAGACTGAAACTTAGAAAGCTATAGCTCTCTGGAAAGGAAGATCATCATTGAATAATGACTTAAATTTCACTCTTTCACCACACAGATCTATCATATTACTTCAGGAGAGTTGCTTAAGTCGTATGCACCAAATTTTTGTGTCCTTTTAGAAGGTTGAAAGCTTCAGTCCCCATTCATCATAACTGTGTGAAAAAGAGAGACCAGAATTTCTGCTATTGTGTTCCAAAGAAGAAAGAATGTCATACAGGTTTGCAATGAAACGAGGGGGAGTAAATTTTCAATTTTGCTTGAACTAATCCTTTAAAAGAGCCACTTAGAAAGTTGAAGGGCAAAAGCACGTATGGAAAGATGATAAGCGAAGCAGACAGACAGATAAGGGATAAAACTGGATTACTGAAATGATAGCGGGAGGGATAAACAGACATGAAGAAAGCGGAAAGAGAACGACAAGGTCAAAGACAGACATTTAAAGAGGTAGACTTTGATCACATTTTAGTGTCTGAGAGCCGTTCTTCTGAAAGACACTCAATGTGTCTTTAATTATGTTTATGAGTCTTGCGGTTAATAGAAATGCCTTAGGATACTCAAAAACATGAAAACAAGTAACACTCACACACACCCACAATGTTCAAGTTCATTTGGAAGTCAATGTAATACCTCATTCTGGGAATCAAGATCTAAAAACAAGTTTTAGGACACTGAAAAAAAAGATTCTGAAATGAACCAATATTTGGGAAATATTATATGACAGAAAAAGAACAAAATGACAACAACGATGCAGAAAACAGATGAATAAGACAAAGCAGATGAAGACTATGATGAAGAAAAAGACAAAGTGGATGAAGACTACTACTATGACAAAGAATACAAGGAAGAAGACAAAGATGAATAATAAAGATAAGACGACAACGAAGAAGAAATAATACACAGGAGCTGCTGAAACAGTTCTACTCTGCCATCATTGAATCCATCCTCTGCACTTCAATAACTGTCTGGTTCAGCTCAGCTACCAAATCTGACCTCAGAAGACTACAGAGGGTAGTCCGGACTGCTGAGCGAATCATTGGTACAACCCTCCCTTCTCTCCAAGAACTGTACTTATCCAGAGTGAGCAAAAGGGCTGGCAAAATCACTCTGGACCCCTCACATCCAGCACACTCCCTCTTTGAACTGTTGCCATCTGGTCGACGCTACAGAGCACTGAGCACCAGAACGACCAGACACAGGAACAGTTTCTTCCCTCAGGCCATCCATCTCATGAACACTTAACAATAACTGTGGAACACACACTATTTATTCACTCATACACTTATTTATCTAACACTCATATTCAGTCTACACCTCACATTTGCACATAATATACAGTACCTGTACATACAAAAACTGTCTATTGTAATATACCTGCACATACAACTGTCAATTTATATATTTTTATTCCTTATTTACTTGTTCTATTTTTTATTATCTGTGTTTTTTGTTCTGTCACCGTCATTCTGTTACACTGTGGAAGCTTTTGTCACGAAAACAAATTCCTCGTATGTGTAAACATACCTGGCAATAAAGCTCATTCTGATTCTGATTCTGATATTAGTCTAACTCTACTTATTACACATGTTTTGAGGCACCATTTGTGGCCAAATTTAAATTTGTAGGGTTAGGGATTTGTTGATGAAGCTGGTTGACCAAGATGGTCAAGAAGTACAGAAGTTCACTCAAAAATGAAAATCATGTCATTGTTTTCTTAAAACAAACACTAAAGCACCATAAAAGCAAAGCATCATGTACACTACAATCAAAGTCTTCTGAAGTCATATGATTGCTCTGTGTGAGAAAAAAAAATTTTTATTCAATATTATTAATTTGCTATTGACAATTAAGTTCATAAGAGAATTAGCAATGGCCAATTTGTGAATGAATCTTTCAGATCTTTTCAAGACTGCATTTATTTGAGCAAAAATACAGTAAAAACAGTAATATTACTACCAGAGTACAGAGTACTAAATATTGTAGAAATTTAATTTGCTGTAAAGTTGCTTTGCAACGATTTGTATTGTGAAAAGCGCTATACAAATAAACTTGAATTTAATTGAATAATATTGTGCAATATTATTACAATAAAAAATATATATATTTGAATATAGTTTATATATTTATTCCTGTAATGGTAAAGCTGAATTTCTTTGTATCAGCATCATTACTCCAGTCTTCAGTGGCACATGATCCATCAGAAATAATTTTAATATGCTGATTTGGCTCTTAAGAAACATTATCCATGATGAAAATAGTTGTGGTTCTTTTAGCATGTATTAGTAAACAGAAATCTTTTATAATATTATGAATGTCTCTGCCATCACTTTTGATCAATTTAGCCTGTCCTTGCTGAATAAAAATGTATGACTTTTTCTGAACCCAAACTTTTGTACGGTAGTGTTCATGTATGTTGAACCGTTATAAAGCCCATGGCTCCCATTTCTACTCTGTTGCATTTCTTTCCACCACAGAGTGAAGTCAGGCAGCTGGAACAGGATTAAACAGACCACATATATGAACAAAATCAGACAAAGATGCACTGCTTCACTGAATCATGATATGAGAGAAATTGGATTATATGATTAATCAAAGTATGGCGGATGTCGATGACTTATGACAGATTTCCTGAGCGTGTTTGCGTGTGTGCGTTGGGTTGCTCCATGGGGAGTTGCCCTCGTAATGATTTATTCAGCGTGTGTGAGTTGGCCCTCCAGTCATACACACCCAATGACAAAATGTGTTTTTCATTTTAAATGCTCTCTGGTTGCTTTAAGACTGAAAAATGGCAGCCGCCCAACACACACACACACACACACACACACACACACACACACACACACAAAGATGCAGGCAGATAAGTGGATACACACACATATCACTGGATGCTGGTTGAGTTCAGTGACACATGGAAAAAAAAGACAGAATTAATAAAAGGAACAATTTAGCAAAAAATGGAAAATTCTGCCATTACTTACTTTAAATGTAATTTCCAAACCCGTATGACTTCCTCTTTTATTTAATGTGTATTTTTATGGAATTTCTTAACCACTTTTTTTTTTTTTTTCAATTTAATGAAAGTGTACCAGGACTGAGGCTGTCAAGCTCCAAAAGAACAAAAAGCAACACAGAAATAATTTAAAGAAGCATACTCTGAAACAGACTGAAACTTAGAAAGCTATAGCTCTCTGGAAAGGAAGATCATCATTGAATAATGACTTAAATTTCACTCTTTCACCACACAGATCTATCATATTACTTCAGGAGAGTTGCTTAAGTCGTATGCACCAAATTTTTGTGTCCTTTTAGAAGGTTGAAAGCTTCAGTCCCCATTCATCATAACTGTGTGAAAAAGAGAGACCAGAATTTCTGCTATTGTGTTCCAAAGAAGAAAGAATGTCATACAGGTTTGCAATGAAACGAGGGGGAGTAAATTTTCAATTTTGCTTGAACTAATCCTTTAAAAGAGCCACTTAGAAAGTTGAAGGGCAAAAGCACGTATGGAAAGATGATAAGCGAAGCAGACAGACAGATAAGGGATAAAACTGGATTACTGAAATGATAGCGGGAGGGATAAACAGACATGAAGAAAGCGGAAAGAGAACGACAAGGTCAAAGACAGACATTTAAAGAGGTAGACTTTGATCACATTTTAGTGTCTGAGAGCCGTTCTTCTGAAAGACACTCAATGTGTCTTTAATTATGTTTATGAGTCTTGCGGTTAATAGAAATGCCTTAGGATACTCAAAAACATGAAAACAAGTAACACTCACACACACCCACAATGTTCAAGTTCATTTGGAAGTCAATGTAATACCTCATTCTGGGAATCAAGATCTAAAAACAAGTTTTAGGACACTGAAAAAAAAGATTCTGAAATGAACCAATATTTGGGAAATATTATATGACAGAAAAAGAACAAAATGACAACAACGATGCAGAAAACAGATGAATAAGACAAAGCAGATGAAGACTATGATGAAGAAAAAGACAAAGTGGATGAAGACTACTACTATGACAAAGAATACAAGGAAGAAGACAAAGATGAATAATAAAGATAAGACGACAACGAAGAAGAAATAATATTATTATTAAATCAGCTTAGAAAATGCTAAATAGAAGCATTTTACTAGTGGTTTCAAATGTTGGACCAAGTATGTGCTACATATAATATGTTTGTTTAGATGTCCATAGGGTGTCGTCATGTTGAAAGCGCATGAAGCAATTTATTCAAGATGTTCAAGATTCAAGAGTGTGTTAAAGAGAAAAATTAAACGAATCATTGAATGCCTTCAGGAATAATTTCCAGTTCCCTGACCATATATACAGCAAAATAACAAACAGATTGGATGAAGAATTTCACATTTCATTCACTCTGATTAATCCAAGGTCTTTGCTCTATTGATGTTTATTGGACCTGTCATATAGTTTTATTTATGTTCAGTTCAATATATGAAATGAATTCCACTATGCCTCTTTCATTCATTTTGATTATGAGCATCTTTCTCATTTTAAATCTATGGGTTTGGCCTCTTGTTCATGAAGATAAATGAGACGGATAAAGGAAAGAAAGAAAACCAGACTTATCTCATGATTTGATGGGCCTCTATATGTGTTGTTTCACAGGGAGGGTTCATCCACCATAAATATTTATTTAATATACTCCATTTATCAGCAGAAACCACAATGAAAAGACATAAAGGGTCATGATGTTTATAAAGAGACCTTAGTTCAAACAGTAAATTGCGCATGTCCCAACACAAGCCAAGAAAATTATCCTGAACTCCCAGAGGCAACAAGCATTTGAACCCCTCACCGTTATTAACGCAGTGCCCCTGACCGGGCAAGGGTCGTACCATTAGTTCAGCGGAGGGGTGGGGGAAGAGATCAGGCGAAAAAGACAACCATCCAACCGATATAATAAATTACTGCACCCTTATTATACTCACTGACTGAATATGTGCAAGTGTGATACTAAATAACTGTAACCATAACATAAATGTATATATACAAACATGTATTTCTTTATATATAATGATAATGATGGATTTGTTTCGTACAAACACACAGCATTTTGCGTCACAAGATGTTGACTGATGGTCTGAAGTCATGTGGATTACTTGTGGATTATTGTGATGTTTTTATCAGCTGTTTGGACTCTCGTTCTGACGGCACCCATTCACTGCAGAGGATTTACTGGTGAGCAAGTGATAGAATCTGTTCCAACGAAGAAACAAACTCGTCTACATCTTGTATCTTGTATCGTTACTGAATGAATTTTTCAACTGTTGTGCAAATGATTCAACGACATATAAAACTCACTTGTTTAGTTCTTGAAATAATAAGTGTTTTGAAATTTCAAAGTTCAAATTGATTCATACTCACCCAAAACAAAAACGAACAAAGAGAAACCCAATTGTCGCCACCGACTGGTAAAACTATGTGGTTGCAAAATTAGTAACAGAAATATCCACCACTAGTATGAAAAACACAAATAGGACTCTAGCAATGCTGACTGAACAGTAAAATTTCAGGAACAGAACTAATGGATAAACAATTATTTGCGCATATATGTTATTGGAAAATAATTTATTAATTTAGACTGTAAGTGAAAGTGCTTTTTTATGGGTTCCCCTATTTGCTTTTAAGACAGGAAGTGACTGCATTTATTCACAGGAAACACTGTCAATCCCATTCTCAGGCCTGTCAGCTAATAAAACCAAAAAAGCGGTTATTGAAAGGGAAATGACCCAAACTCTCTCTAATCCAAATCCCCATGTGCTGAACAGGCTGTATTTCCCCGTAAGCCAAACTAAAGACCTGTTTCCTCTGCCTAAGTCATCTGAACCTCAGCCGGGGTGAGCAGGTCTAAGGAAGTGCCGATTCTCCCTAAAGAGGACTTTGGAGGCTGGAAGATTCCAGATTTAAGGAGAGCTGATAGGCTGATTGCGGATGTGGACGTCTACTCCCTTTGCTGAGGGGCCATCGGCTATCGGAGATAGGGAAGTGCTTTCATCCTAGGAAGGAAAAGAGCTTCCTTCTTTCATCTGTCACTCTGAGTTCCCCATCTTTTGTCTAACAGGAAAGGTCATTTTGTAGACCCCCTGATGGACGAATTTGACATAAATCATAATTTTACACACTGCAGTATAAGGCGAACTTGTCTGTATGAACAGGGGTCCATTTTATTTCAGTCAACGAGGAGGCAAAAGCCAAAGCTAATTACTATAAAAGATCTGATTCTGAGCAGAAGACTGAGGGACTCTGTTTAAGAGAGACTCTGTCCTTTTACACAGCATATTGACTGTGTTAACCTGCTAACCCTAGTAATTATCGTAAGGGTTATCCTGTATTTGGGAATATGATCTTTACCTTCTTCCACACAGACTGCATGTCTGGGTAAGGCTATATATCCTTCACAAGTACAGCTCTCTTTAATGGAATCAGTGCATTCAATATTTATTGTTTACTAATAAAATAAATAAGTAATAAGCAACCAAAGTCAATGGGCAATCAAAACGCTGCCCTTTATAAATCAATACACATTGATTTGTAGTTTAAATTCTCTAGTTCAAGAATAAAATTAAAAAATATATATATATATATTTTAAAGTGGAAATAAATTAAATGCATATTTATATTTAAATATTAGCATTAACATGTATATACTAAACGTGCAGCCTGAACTTAATCCAATCCACCACCCTTGAAATATTTATTCTCTAACAAACTCAACAGCTTGGTAAACACTTGTCTCTGCTGATCTGGAATGGTGAAGGTTTTTGGTTTAGATATGAAGCCTAGAGGGGTTTGTTTCTTGAGGGCGGGCTGGAAGAGAGATATTTCGGTGTGGCCTTGTAAAGGTGGTGCGAAAGGGTTCTTACCACATTGTGTATTATGTACATATGATTCACACTGACGCATGTTATTTGTACTTTCAACCTATGCTAAATTGCAGCTGTCATACTTCAATGAACCAGTACAGAGGAAATGAAGCTGGCTAACATCAACCTGCCCTTCGCTCAACAAAACACTACAGGAGACTAAAAACATGAAGAAATGTGAAGGTGAAACAAGCCAGATTCAAACTCAGTTTGCCCATATAAGCACCACAGCACACCAGGTGTCTGATCATCACATTGATCCACTTGACAGATTAACCACATTTAATGACAACACAAAATCAAAACTGAACCCATTACAATTCTTAATTAGTAATGCAACATTATTGAGTTATGAAAATTGGGCTAATATTTAAAACTTAAAATGATAAATGATTTTTAAATACATAAGTTATTATTTATTTATTTGTTAATTATTTGTTAATGATTATTCTTACTCCAGAGATCGAAAAACTGACTTTGACCCATAATGATGCCCATTTAAAGCATCACATCACATAAGGTCACATGTATCTGGTCTTCTAGTGCATGATTCATTAGTGCAAGTTACTCCCAAAATGTAATAAAAATAACAAAAAATAAATAAATAAATAAAATACATAATATAATAAAAATATGCTTATAATATTATGCAAGTAAACTTGGTTGCAATCCAATCAAACAATGATGACTATGATAATACAGTCTGAATTTACATAATTTAATACATAATAATACATAATACAGTATGGAATTACATAACTTTATGGATTTATATTTATTCCCATGGCAAAACATATTAGCCAAAAAATACAGATTTAGATACATTTCACATATGAGTTATATTCTTTGCATGGTGTTTGCATTTATTTACAAACATTTATCTAGACATTTTATCAGCTAAATATGTCATGGGAAATATCTTATAATTCCATACTCTCATTTCATCTCTATGATGAAACAATAGCACATTAGAGATAAAGCACGTTGCAAAGAGGTGTTTTGTCTGTGCTCTATAGCACGTCGGTTGAGATTAAAGCTTTTACCAAAGCGTTTAAAGAAACAGTGGCACATTGACTCCACATTTAGATGAAACGCTCAGTTAAGGGTGAAGATATGAGATGGGGAGAACTTAGATAAAGATTATTTCCATAAACAATCTCAGCCATGCTTGGGGCAAAACATGAGCGAGCAGCCGAAATGGGGGTTTGCTGAATGACATAGTTTTCAGTGATAGTATGATTGGACCAAAGGAAAAAAATAAATAAATAAAACTGTTGGCGTCATGGAGTGTGATATCATGCATCAGCTCTGTATGGAAAAAAGAAGAGCGGTGTGACCCATCAGACATCGCACAAAAAAAAATGGGGGGTGGGGGATCTGCTCCCCCTTTCATGGGCCAGGGACTTTCTGACCTGTCAATCAAGTTAACAAAGACAGACAGGTATTTTGATTTCAAACATCAGCGCTGACAGAAACAACATGCTACTGGCGATTCCACAGTGGCTACAAGATAAACTTCAATTACCTGCTAGGACACATGATGTGTTGATACATAGCAAATCGTCAAGAATACAAACACAAAACGCATGTCAATCATTCATTCGGAGCTAAGCATACAGAGGTCAGGTCCTCATGATGGAACGTGCTGTAGACCTCATGAGGCTTGCGGAGAGACACATGAAAACACTGCCAGATCTGGCTTGTCATGTATTATTCTGTGGTGACTGATTGATTTCAATAGCATTTTGTTCATTTTGAATTTTTGCTCATGCTGCATTCAAGATTGCCAGACAAAAATCCATTTATAAAAACATGAACTCAACTTTGTGGAGCTGGAAATTTCTAGCAAGGGAGCTATGTTCAAGGAACATTTGCCGTCTATGCAGTATACATGCACAATAGAGGAATGATTAACAAGGCCAAATATATCATATTACAAGCTATAGTGTCACGGGTTAATGAAAATGATTAATGCTAATAAAGATGCCAAATTCCAACATAAACATTTCTAACTTTAATCCACGTATGGTTTGATGCATAGATGTGCTGGGTATTTAAATAATCAAAAAAGTAGCTAAATCATTAAGTAAAAGACATTTTACATGTATACTTTAGCAAGGCCAAATTGTATTTTCAAATGATCTTAGTAAATATAAGCAATTGTTATGCTTGTTGCTTGTGTTATGCAGTATATGGAATCAGCAATAAAAAAATAATAATATCAGTCACTACTGCATACTAATTATTTCATAAAGTGGTGGGGACAAAAATCACCAAGACAATAAATAAATAAATAAATGTAAAAAATTAATAAATACATACATAAAAAAAAAACTATGCATCTGTTACATTAATGTTTAGATCAAGAACTCTGGGACACGATATTTTCAATAAACATTAAAAAAAAACCGACTAAAAAACTGCTAGGTGAATCAGCCTTCACAAGGTATTTTAAAATACATGTGATTATAACAAAACCGCTCTCATCGTTTCTACAGGAAACACCCATCTTTTCATATTATATTTATGAGTTTTTCACTTTTTAACCTCCTCAACCATCTGAATGTTTCATTAAGATACTCTTTCAGTTCAATGTCTTGGCATGTATGGAGATAAACACACATTTTAAGTGATATCCTTTGAAAACAAACTGAGGGGCTTTCCATGGTTTTATTCCCTATAATTTTCTCCCACCTGGAATAACCGCTCATGTTTAAGAGCTGCAAAACTCTCAAAAAACACACAAGTGTTGGATACATTTGGGCCTGTCGCTCGCTCACTTCATGGAAAAAGAAGCCTTTCAACACCCAAAGCCAATGGGTTGAAAGATGCCAAAGGTTTCAGTTCATAAAACATTTTTCTCATATTTAACCTTGACAGAGCCTTGGACAACATGAGAGAGAAGGAACAAAACTACTTACTGATTTAAATAACAATACACCTTGACATTTATACATCATAATTCTTGGACTGTCAGTCGGAGTAGATTAAACCTGACTAAGTAGATCTCCTGAGTAATGTCACATCGTAATTATGACAGAAAATTACACCATCTTTACAAAGCCATTGTGTGTCACCTCTAAATTAATACAAAGAGCATTAGCTGAAGGACAGAGAACATCCAAATGAAAACCATCAACTGCCTTCACTGGAGTACAATATATCAAAGATAAGAGGACATCACATGGAGTGCCATCCTTGAACGTTTGATGAAATTCCAGGCCATTATTTTATTGAAAATGGTCGTTCGGGTTGTTTGATGTGGGGAAACAAGCTGATTGATGGATACATTGTAAATTACCTGACCTTGGAGATCTTTCACTGACCAGAGAACAATGTGCATTCACTGAAGCCACTGTAAGTCAAGGAAACCCTTGTTCTCGGGGGCCATTTGCGGGTCTGCTTGTCCAGAGCTGATTGTACTGACTGTGAAGTTTATTAAAACCCAGGATTTCTTCCTTCCCGTCCTGCTGTCTCTGAAGAACCCGTCTCCATGACAACCCTTCAGATGCCCCGTTTGAAAGGAAATTATGGGTTTATTGGGTAAACAGACCTTTTGGAACTGTCAGGAGAAGACACAGCGAGAGGTAGGAAGAAGCAAGAACAGACCAAAGCAGGAACAAACTCTCCCAAGAACATCATTAATTACGCAATGACCTGAGGGCCAGCTAAACACATGCAGCGCTATCTGGATACAATGACTGGGTGATGAAACAGCAGGAGGTTTGCTTATATAAGTCCTTCTCCTTTCATGTGCTGTGGAATCAAAGCAAAACTTGCCTTTGGAGTGACAAATAGGTGACTATTACATCTGATCATTTAAGGCTATTTGGAAAATGTCTCTTTTTTTCAATACAATAGAAGTCAATAGGGTCTAATCTTGTTTGGACCACAGAATATCTTCTAATTATTCTATATTCTTCAGAAGAAAGTCAGTCATACAGGGCTGGAATGTCATGAAAGTGGGTAAATGACAGATTTTTATTTATTAAATTTTTTT
>NW_015552592.1:573337-581666 GCF_001515605.1 Sinocyclocheilus anshuiensis | reverse complement strand
GGGGGGGGGGGGGGTGAATTATCCCTTTAAACGAGGTCAGAGTCTGTTCCAGACCACCTCCAAATAGTTTCAGTAATCACAATCCAATCAGGGAAAACGCATGTGAATGACATATGTAAAGTTGGCTGTAATGACTGGATTATGCCAATTTATAACACAAGGACAGCACACAGAAATGGGTAGATGAAAACCATTAAAACCTTTATATGAAATCATTTGGAATGGAATTTAGAATTTGAAAATGTCATTTTACTCTAAATGTTACAAAAACAGTCTTCCGTTTGGGAATAAAATTCCCCCATTCACCAAAAAAGAAAATAACCCTTGGCAAACTCATTTAAAGTCATCTGAGCATATATGAGCCTTCTTGTCTACACTGAAGTAGGTTTAAAATTACAGCAGAGACTCGAGAAACACATTGGTGATTATGACCTGAGCCTAAACGCAACATGAGCTGTCTAATGGGCGGTTATACTGTCAATTTAAAACAGAATATAAAAATTAAACACAGACCTTCGTCTTCCTCGCTAAGAGCCAAAAGCTCTGTAAAACAAATCCCAAGGCTGAATTCAAAACTTAAAGACCATGTTCTCCAGTAAAAGGTGATGAAAAACTGATTTAGAGCACTCAAACTGTCGTTTAGTGATGATTGACGATGGAAAAGCTACTATAGCTTGACATTATAGAGCACATAACATAGCAAAACTGAAATATGTCGCCTATGTCGCCTAGCTCTATGACACTGAAGTGTCATAGAGCTCAAAATATGTCTCTTTTCTCACATTATATTGATGTAGGGGGCAAACGTCTTATATGTTTGATTGTTTAAAAAAACCTCATAAACGTTCACGAACATCTATTTACATGATGATAGCTACGACCAACTGGAGGTCTGTGAGGATTTGTATGTTTGAACGGCTATAGATTTGGGATAAGAAACTGACACTTTTTATAAGTAGCTGGGGACAAGGGCTAAAAGCTCTGGAGAGCTTTTGGGGGGGCTCCTTGTTGAAATTTTGCAAGGGGTAACTGTTCAGTAATACCGCGCTGAAGCCAGCATGGTTTATTTATACAAGTTAATGCACGAAACTCAAACTCTGTCTTAACAGCGTGACATCACCTCAAACCGGGGTCGGACACTCCAGAACCAGTTGGAAGTGTTTTGAAATAATGTTTAGAGTAGACTGAAACTGAATTCACTCTCAAGTAAATATACAACTCTTGCAGATCATGTGCTCAACATGTTGCCCCTCGGACCCTGCGGTAGGGAAGAACGTACAATAGCACCGCTACATAATTCGTCCTCACTATTCGATACTCTCAAAAATACCTGCATATAATCAAGGTGCCTGCCTGTAAGGTTCGGAATGCACCATTGGGATGCGCTTGGCAATTTTCATGCCTGAAATCACAGCAGCATTACACTCCCTCATAAACAAACACTTTTGCCAAGTTGTAGATCCTACTAATTACACCAATTTCAATGGCAATCTCTTAACTCTCACTTTTGTTGTTTTTAGCCTGATTAAACCCTCAAAGCCATTTAGAAATAAATATAAAATATGTGCAACCACCTACACAATCCCACCCAAACACCTACAAACCAGCTGAATGTGTTGTTGCTTCAGCTGTTAGACAATCAAGCAAAAACATGGCTTTTTTTTTTTTAAATACGCTTCTTTTACACCTAATTAGCATTTGATGTACACTGTAAAAAAAAAAAAAAAGAGTACAATTTACGGTAAAAAACCGGCAGCTGTGGTTGCCGGAATTTTAGCGTAAAAAATATGGTAGCAACATTTTAGGTTTTACAGTTTTAACTTTAAATTGACAGTTAAATACCGTTTTTTCATTAACTGATATAATGTTAATATACCAACTTATTGAAGTACTGAAATCTGTTTTGTACCTTTGTAATACACTGATAACCACCAAATGCAGGTGGTGATGAGAAAGTCACATGATGAACCAAAGTCCATCACAAGCAGCTTTTAAATAATAACATATATAGAAGGTGCACAGTGTCATTCACACAAACACTAAACACCATCATGGTAACACACATGAAACTGAAATAATGCAATAAACATTAATTTAACAACATTAGGTGTGACACACAACCCTAATATACAAAACTGATAAGAAAAAACTAAGAAGAAACATAGTTATTTCAACAAAAAAAAACAAAATTTGAAATGTAACGCAGGGAATTTTGGGAATGTCAATTTACGGTTATTCACTGTAAATTATACGGTCTTTTTCACTTCCAAAAATGGTATACTACCGTAAAATTACATGTAATGTCCAAGACAGTTTGTCACCGTATATAGTAGGGGAATTTACCGTTAACCATTTAACAGGTTTTTACTGTAGCATTTTTACAGTCTTTTACCGTTAAATTCACAGTAATTTTTTACAGTGTAGATAATTTTTATTTCTTTAAGCAAAGCTTAGCCAAATCATAGCAGAGAAGCGCCTTGCCCGTAAATTTAAATTGCGAATTCCCTTTTGAACTTTGGCAAAGGTTGCATCTCTGAAAAATTAGAGGAATAAAACAAATCGAATCTTAACATTGTAATTTTGTCAAGCCCTAACCAATGAGTAAAACGCTTACTAAAACAAATGTAGAAGCTTAAAGAAAATCACACTCAAACTTCCCTGCCTACACAAATTAAAATGTATTCCATTAAGAAAAAAGCACTTTGCACTGTAGTAGCTTTTCAATGCAACAAACTGAAATGTAATAACCAGAGCTACTTGTTCTAGTCAAGCAGGAAACAAAGGTGCATTCATAAAATTCACAAAGGAGACAAACTCGAGCTCTATAGATATTCGATAAGCTTGTCAAATATGTTCCACACAAGCACACAAAACACAGGTTGCTACACGAAACTGTTGGCTAGGAGAATTCATAAGTCCACAGACACTACACCTTTAGAAAAACATACCATTGTAACTATAGGTTTTGCTCAAATACTATTGACTAATACAGTAAAAATGTGGTAACTTTGTAATATAAGCCACCACTGTCATAAAAACAAATTAAATTGACAGAAAATCCTCAGATATAATTGTCCCAGTTATTATTTTACAAACTGTTAAAAAGAACCACTGAAGAACCTTTTAGCACCAGGGACACATACTTTTAGTTAATTTTGCCTTATCTGACAGTTCATGTAGTGGGTGACCTACAAGACGTCTTTGACAAAAAATGATGTAGATTAATAAAACGAAGAAAACAAAAGGTAAAAGAAAATGCATGCTTGAGAAAGTAACAATATAATTTATTCTATATTTTATATACAACAAAAATACTATTTTTCAGGACATAAATTATGCCAAACCAGTTTATATTATTACCATGTCTGATATACAGTTTCTTCCATCTAAGTTGGTAGTTCTTGGCCAGAATAAGCTACACAGAAGGTCAAAGGTCTGGCTACACAAGACTACACAACAGTCAACGTGGCAAAAGGGATCCAAACCCACATCTACTTTAATTTTTTGGGCTACTAAAAATGTCTGAGGACTAAAAGACTGAATCAGACTCTAAAAAGGTATCTCTTTGCACATTTGCAAACTCAATTTTATAATTAACGGTCTGGTAAACTGGGCATTCAACAAGCATGTCTCGTAGGCAGAAAATCCCCACTCTGGTAAGCACATAACATGTAGCCGCTGGCAGATCAGGGCAATATTTAATTAAATCCACTACTGGTTTTAATTTGAGTTATAATTTAAGACACCTTTCGAATTTAGGAGGAAAATCCCATGGGTTTAACCACAAGTCAACCTCCTTTGATTGCTCCAAGGCCTACAAAAATGCCTCAACTATCTCTGAGGGCTTCATGTTATTCAAATTTTAAAGCATACATGTTTTTCATTCCATAATGATAGGATACATGCAAAAATGTTTCTTCTGCTGAGTAGAGAACACTATCAGTCTAGACATGCAAAGAACACCAAGTGAATGACAGAAACAGAAGCATGGGGGAAAAAAAGAGATGGACACCAAGAGGAACTGTAAAAGGCTAATAAAGAGAAAATTATATGTAAAACAAATCTGTTTTAGAACATTTTTCCCCTCAAAATCAACCTTTTAAATCAAAACTTAAAAAAGGAAAAGGAAAAAACAAGGCACATGGAGAAGAATGGTACTGAGAGGATTGGAAAGAAATTCCACATTTTATCTTTGCCTGGGGATATTTCCCCTGCTGCCAGCCGGTTTCTTCACCACACGTCAATCACAATTTGCTTGAGTTTGCCAGCAGCTATGTGCTCAGCCCACTGAATGTGACACTGAAAATCAATATTGTGACAAATCTAATGAGAAAAGCCACTCAAACACCTCAGCCTAAAACCTTTGTCCAGGGCACATAGTGTCAGTGTTTTTCTCAAATTTCCATGAGCAGGTTTTACAGAACGCTCATAGACGGTATTGGTTTGATTTACCATGCACTGAAATTCCACATGGACTCTCGATCATGACCAACGCTGGGGTGTGGATTTTTATATGACACAGTTTCCACAGCATTCTGATCAAAGAGGAAGACTGAGAGCGGCATGGGCTATTTGCTTCGGGCTAGGGTGTTCATCTACAAAGGATGCCCCCATCTATCCCTGAATTTCACTGTAAACATGCCAATGAGAGACCAGCATAGTAAAAAGAACAGTTGACATTCCTTCAGTGAACCGCTTAAGCTGACAGAAAACCACATTGTAGAAGCTCAACCACCGTAACGGTGAGGAAAAACACAAATAAAAGAGAATCCAGATGTATTTATGGCAGCACAAGTGACTTCATCCAAATCATTTGCGTGTCCATAATCAACTTCACTGTCATTCATTCATTCATTCACACTATCTAGCAGATTAAAAATGTAGTACACTCAAAAGTATAACAAATAAATAACTATATAAATAAATAAATAAAACATTTGAAAAGATCGTATGAAATCGTATAAATGTTACTGTACGAAATGGTACAAAATTTGATCTTATGAAATTGTATAAATGTTACCGTATGAAATCGTACAAAATGAGATTTTACAGAATCTTACAAGAGATTGCACAAATTAGATCATACAACACTGATGAATGAAATCAAATTTACCACCAATTTGCCAGTGTTTCAATAGCTATAAAACAAATGTTAATATAAATACATATAAATTAAATAACAATACCATTTAATAAATTATTATAAATTTACTTATTTAATTAAGACAGTTGTCCATTTTAACAGTGGATGAAAGTGGTAATCAGTATGCTTATAACCTGTATAAAGTCATTTGGAAGAGCTGTATTGGGATGTCCATCTAAGTCTAAAATTATGGCCAATAATTATAGCTTCAGCTTCAATTTGACTGAACTTCATGCTCAAGCATTGCACAAACACCCACACACACCTGTTGCCTTACCTTTGTGAGACAGACGTAATCTTGGATACACAGTCTTTGCTGATTGAGTTGCAGAGCAGATCCATAGCGTCATGCAAAGCACGAAGGTCCACACACCCCATGCCATCCTCACGCACTCCTCTTGGAACGTCTCACACTGACTCCTTACGATCCACCACGAGTAGCCTCCATCCGCCGAATGACTGAATTGCCGGTTGCAGAAGAAAATTAGTTTGCGGTCATCAGAGCAGTGCACTGAAACTCACTTCATTGACGCTTAGGGTGTGTTTTGAGATGCTTCTGTGGATTCCAGTGTGAAGAAAGTGTCTAAACTGTGCGCAATGCTGTGACTCAACCCTGGCTGACTGTTCCTGTCACTCTTACCAGAGGCGATGCATGCTTCAAACTCATAAAAATGTGTGAGTGCGAGTGTGTGTCAGACAACAAGCACACTGATCTTGGAGAGCTTCCACCTCCTCTAATGAGAAGAAGACTCCTCTCTTTCCTCTCTCTCTCTCCGGCTCTGTGAAATACTGCCCTTCCACGTGCCAGCCCTCTCTCCCCTCCTGACTGCTTCAACTTCCCTGCCGCACACATGGACAACGGCCAAACACTCCCATCCACCCCCACCCTTCTCTTTCGCGTTCTCCTTCTGTCTATCTCGCTCTCTTAGTTCCACCCTTGTGTTCTCCTCTGTTTATGATGTACTTCTGTTGTTCTCATTTCAGGGACCATGTTTACATCCAACTGAAAATTATGATTAATATTGTAATTTGGTCATATTGCGGTTACCGCTGCAGTTGGACAATATACGGAATTTCAGAAATCAGACAGCTGGCAAATGGCTTAATTAATCAGAAATCTGTGTCATATAAACACTTCTTCCCCAGAATATCCATATATAATATATTTATTTATGCACATGTTCAGATGAAAATAATTATGATTGATTTGTGGAAAAAACATTTTTGAAAAGTGAAGTTATCAAAGAAACATTTTTTAGGAGTAAGGAAGCAAAATATTTTTTTTCTAAACGATAGACGATGTGAAAATAAATCAATCAGGGCGCTGACACCAGGGTTATGAATGAGAATGAATTCAAGGCACAATTCATCCAAAATGGAAATTTTGGATGAATTTTCCAATTCTGTCATTATTGGAAGTCAGAGGGTTTCAGAATATCATCTTTTCACAAAACAAAGCCAGCTTTGGAACGACATAAGGGTGAGTAGATGATAATAGAATTTATGTCGTTCCAAAGCTGTATGACTTTGTTCTGTGGAAAAGATGATATTTTGAAGCCCACCGACTTCCAATGATGACAGAATTTTAATTTTTGGTGAACTGTCCCTTTAAATAAGGTCATTACAGTGAAATAACTGAATTACTAAAAATAACTGAAATAAATATCAGCATCTCCTGTATTTCCTCAAAAGAATGGAGAATAGAGAAAACAGTCCACACTATTTCACAATGCTGATTATATAAAAACATTATCTGCTCAATAAACAGATAAATAAATTAATAAATTCCTGCTACTCTATTGAATTGCTTACCCTCTCTCTTTCTCTCTCTCACACACACACAAACATATTAATTTAAAGCAGGGGTCCTAGTTATTTTCCCTTGAAAACTAAATTCAGCAACAACAATGCATCGGTGCATCCATCTTTATACTGTAGCAGCTGTTCTTGATCAAACTTATCTATAATTTTCCAGTTAAAAAGTAAAAACAAACATGTCTTTTCATGACAATAAGCATAGGGGCTTTACAATTCATGAAGTAATAATTAAAACAACCCATTGCACATAATCCAGTTGTTGTTGTTGTTCAATTACTGTTGATCCAAGTGTTGTTGTTCGAAATTTGGTGGTGGTTGGGGGTGGATTCAGCTGTTAGCAAAAAAACAATGCGAAGAACACAAATTCTGTTTTGTGTCAATCCTGAACAAGACAAATTAATGCTGACAAGAAATCAGAAGTGGATTTGTTAGATGATAAGGCGCTGATTCAACTCTTGTCTGACATACTGTCAATCCACACAATTAGCTAGAGCCCGACCGATATATCGCTTGTCGCCGATATATCGGTATCGGCGAATATGCCGCCGATATGCCACCAATATGAACATTTTTTTTACAGAACATATAACGCAGATAAAATGCTTGAAATGGTGTAATTACTTAGTTTTTCTCTATTGTTGGCGACATGGATGAAACGCTTTAAAGCTTAAGTCTATGGAAAACCATTGAAACTTTGAACGGCCATATCTCCATAACGGCGCGGCGAATCCGCACCAAATTCGGGGGATCCCTTCAGCTCGAGGAACGCTCTCGAATGCGAATCGAGTGTACGTCTAGAGGCCCGCTTCCGAATGACACCACCCCTGCGTCGATAGCCCCCGGGGTTCGGGAGCTACGGGTGGTTAAAGTCACGGTCCGGCGCCGACCGATCAAGCGATCCCGGGGGGCTACCGACGCACGGAGGGTGGCATTCGAGAGGGCTCCACGAGCTGAAGGGATCCCCCGAATTTAGTGGAGATCCGCTTGCGCGTTCGCGAGATAGTGAGACCAGTCAACACTTTCACTTCAGTAAGGAGGTCTCTTGTTCAGGCAGCATTCAAGCGTTGTCTTATTCGACCGTAAGTGCCCTGCGAAGTGGACTTCACATGAAATTCCGCCATGATTCCAGTTCCAAGGGAATGTACACATTACATTCAAAGGGCATTAAAGTGCACAAGACGTGAATTTATATTGTATTCATTTACAGAGGTATATTATGTCACACTTCTCTAGTAAGTTTCGTCAGTGTGTGAAGTCAGTAGCGCAAATCCGTGAATGAATGTTCCGAAGTGAAATAAACTTCAACGGAATAAAGTTGAATGGAATTGAATTGAATTAAAGTTGAATAAACTTCAACTTTACTGTTCA
>NW_015552592.1:567320-572849 GCF_001515605.1 Sinocyclocheilus anshuiensis | reverse complement strand
GGGGGGCTACCGACGCGCGGAGGGTGGCGTTCGAGAGGGCTCCTCGAGCTGAAGGGATCCCCCGAATTTGGTGGAGATCCGCCGGCGCGTTCACGAGATAGTGACACCAGTCAACACTTTCACTTTAGTAAGGAGGTCTCTTGGTCAGGCAGCAGCATTCAAGCGTGGTCTTATTCGACCGTAAGTGCCCTGCGAAGTGGACTTCACATGAAATTCCGCCATGATTCCAGTTCCAAGGGAATGTACACATTACATTCAAAGGGCATTAAAGTGCACAAGACGTGAATTTATATTGTATTCATTTACAGAGGTATATTATGTCACACTTCTCTAGTAAGTTTCGTCAGTGTGTGAAGTCAGTAGCGCAAATCCGTGAATGAATGTTCCGAAGTGAAATAAACTTCAACGGAATAAAGTTGAATGGAATTGAATTGAATTAAAGTTGAATAAACTTCAACTTTACTGTTCAGTGCACTGTCAGACTCATTTTGGATAATAAAGTTTATTGTTAAATTGTTAAATGCCCTGCCTCCATTACGTATCTCTGTCACATCATTATAAGTGTTTGATCACCACATTTGAGTGATCAGTGCAAAAAATGTGTTTATGTATATATATATTCTGTTTATGTATATACTGTATACTGTACACAAAGAATATCGTGATATTCTTTGTATAATTTTACTCCCTAATATCGGTATCGGCCCCAAAAAACCCATATCGGTCGGGCTCTACAATTAGCAATAGCGTATTTTGGTTAATTTTAGCTGTAGTGAATAGCCTATGTATTTATACTGAGGTGGATTCATATTTACTGCTGTTCGGACAATTCCAGTCTTTTCACTAGGAATCTGCATGCATCTGACATTCAGCTGGAGGGCAGAAGATTTCCCCATGCAGATATCGCAGTGGTTTCACGTTAATAATGCAGATTTACCACTTTGCTTCATTCAAAGGTACTCTGTTAAATAGACAACGGACCTTTTTGTCTGCAAAATATCTTTTTGCTTATGTAATGACATGTTTAGGCCTATTTACAGACAGTGGGTTTGATTTAAAAGTATTTTTAAACATATATAGTTATACTGGCAAAATTGGGCCATGTTTTTTGTAGAAGCCTACACTCACATTCAGCAACTCATACAGCCAGATACTTCACTTCCCAAGTGAATGGGTACTTTGATGTCATATACACCGATCGGTCTGCGCAGTGCTGCTTTAAGTCGAACACACCCATTGTTGGTGTTCGGTAAGTTCTGTCACAAACATATGTGAATATATGACTATGCCTTTAGGTTAATTCCTTTTTAGGTTCGCTGTCAAAAATGCCAGTGTGAACACTAAGCGGACCAGGACCAAATGTAATGTTTTCTTTTTGTCTCTCTTTGTTTTCTTAATGTTTTCCAAACGAACCAAGAGAACCGAACTGCAAGTGTGAACGCACCCTAAATGTTCTTTGCTCGTTTTCTGTTGCTGCTTTTTGAATAACTGAGGAAATGTAAGCATTATAATTAGTATCTTGCAATGTTTCTATTAAATAGTTATCATGTTAAATACAAATGTAGTCATATTAAAACATTAGACCGCTTTTAGCCTGGAGTTGATTCACTTTCCGGCAATGAAACGAAGTAGGCCCTAAATAAATAACTAAATAAATTAGCACGATAATATCATGTATCTGCAAACTCACAGGCTGACGATAGGACGATATGAAAATTAAGCATATCGCCCAACACTAGTGTAGAGTACACTACATGCATAAAGAGTTTATCTGAAACAAGCAACAGCTCAAGGGCGTGATGGTAACAAAAGGATCTCTGTCTGCGGGTGACCCCAAATACATTGCAGGATACCACTTCCCCTTACAATTTCCATCTTGTTGTTTTTCAATATTACACACATTAGAATGCCAACAGATGATGGAAATGAATGACAGAAGTCAGCACAGATGTGCACTCGTTCATGTAAACCACCAATGACAAATAAAAAGGAGTGCTCACGCTCTGATCATGACCAAACAATCAATTCACAGTGTAGATCTTGAGCTGTGGTGGATTGTGAACTATCACTTTCATCTGCGCCTGCGGTTACGCAGCCCAATGCTGGAATCATTACAGCAGCTCTGTGTTCACCAATGGTTATTTTTGTGAGCACTATTAAACTGCACTTTCAAGCCCCTTTTCTTTGTCATTCTCACATCTACACATCCCTCTTAGTTTGTGAGGTTTGAGTTCCTCCAGTCTGTGACTGATTATCAATCCCTGAGGTTCAGACTGTAGTTACTGAAGCACTTGAACACACTTCCAGCTCTTAGATCAATCAAAAATGATTATTAATGTCATTCACCTGTCATCTGAGAAGAATAGAGGTCGCTCTAGTCCTCCTGATAGCAGCATTGCACCGTGTTATTTCGCAAACCAACAGCAGCTGATCCTTGTTAAATTCTGAGATGATCTCATTGTACTTCGCATGTGGCATGCTGGTTACGCTTGCTGAAGCGGGTGACATCATATCGCTTTGTAAATACTCTACTGGACCTCTACCTTTTTTTCCCCTCATCAAAAAGTGATCAAAAAACTCTCCCATTCAAACAATACCACATAGTTACTCATTAAAAATCAGTTTATTCCCATCTGTAGGCAGGAAGTACTTGGCCACAAAACTCAGAAAAACACTTTAGTTTATCTCAAATCAATCTTTAATATTCTTATATTTTAATAGCAAACCTGGAATAAAATAAAAAAAATAGCTGGCTAAAAATAGACACTTAAGCTGAATGTAAAATATATGAAAATAACAAAATAGCACAATATCAAGTGGAATTTATTAAATTTATTTATTATTACTTTTTATTAAATAATTATTTATATATAAAATAAATCCAACATACCAGGTCAGTGTTTTTTTTTTTTTTTTAAGTGCAGTCTCTCTCATGTGTTAGCTGGACAAACCTCAACAGTCTCTGAACAACCTGTTTTTGTAGCTTAGTTTAAAAAAAATGGTCAATGAAAAACAGAGACTGAAATCTTGATCTGAAAGATTCATTTCTATATACCATAAACTGAAAGAAAAAAAAAACTTGCAATTTGAGTAAAAAAATAAAAAAGTTACAGCAAAATTAGACTGAAATAACATTTTCTTGTAAAGCGTAACTCAATAATCTGTTTTATTTACAATTTAGAAGAATTATATTTACTACACTGCAGTTAAAAAATGGTTTTTCAATTTCAATAGTGCAAAGGTGATCTCATCTTACTTTTCCATAGAGTGACTGTACCAGAATAAAAATGGCAAGGCCTGTGGAACAATGACTAATTGGTTCCTTTTAAATACAATCCGCATGAAACCCCAGCGTGAGTGAGTGTGTGTCATATGTGTGGAGTTGAAGATGTTTGAACTGCTTTTGCTGCGTTTCATTCTTGTGAATGAGTTGATGCATGACAGTCACCATCTGCCCACTGCCGATTCCCCTAACCTTTCATTATCCCCTTCTTTCACTCTTTCTTTTATAATAACAGCTATCCGACATAGTGACAGTCACCCTACAATCTCCAGCTGAAAGAGAGACAGAGAGAGAAATAGAGAAATAGAGTGAAGGCTTTTGACAGCTGCGCCAGTGCAAAGGAAGTCATCAGAAATCACTCTGCTCAAGCCACCATGTTTGACATGCTTATTATACTGACTGTTTCAAATTGAAATGGAAAAAGATAGTATTGTTTAATATTTCTGCTGTCATACATTTTCTTGGGACACATGTGTCTTTTTTTGGATTAGCTGAAAAGGTCAGATATCTGATGCTGATTTTAAATGCTGCTGCTCTCAGGTTGAGGAAACATTTCAGACGATCATTTGCAAGAGGTATAAAAACAGATTTTAGATAAAGTATCTTATGTGCTTTCCTAACAATAAAACAAATCTTATCTGTTTATAAAACCAAAGACATAAGTGGAAACTTTTATTGCTCAAGGTGACTAAATTAAAGTTACGAACATAAACAAAAGAGGATTTTTAAATGCAGTTACATTACAAGGATCTTTAACTCTCCCATTTTATGGTGCTTCCCTGGAAGAAAGGGAATAATGTCATTACAAAAATTAATTAATTAATTTTCCACCAGTGTTGTTACTGTTAACTAAAAAAACATTTTCTGTAATTTAAATATAGCTGAAATAAAATAAATATATTATATTGTCAATTATTAATGAATAAATGATAAAAAGCAAATAAATTAAATTGAAATGAAAACTGAAAATATAAAAAAGCTCATTTTAAATATTAATACTATAAACGTATATAAATAATATTAAAATAGCACCGACTTTTAAATTATTTTCATAACAAAATCTTCAAAAAAAAAAAATATATATATATATATATAAAAATGGGTTACAGTTATGCACAACGGAGTTGCATGGGGCCAATCCTTTCAGCTTGAATAGTTAGTTTGGGTTACAATTATTTTAGTTTAAATAAATACATAAAAAAAAAAAAATAGCTTAAAAACCATTTCTGTGTAAAAATATATCTATTTTCTTTTTACAAAGCAGACTTACATGACTTACATGTAAAAAGTGCTGAGGGTTCCTACATGACTTACCATAACAGCACAATGCCATAAACCCTAAAATGTTTAAATTATTCAAATATCTTTACATCTCAAATAATAAACTATTTTTAACATTATTGTTAATGCATTTATAAAATAAGAAGCTTCACATTTCCTCCAATATTTGTTCCCGTTTATTTCCATTTTAAGTGCCTTTGGGTAACATTATTTTTAAAAAAATAAGGGTCAATGTTTTTTTTTTTTTTTTTTTTTCTCATTAATTGTGGTAATTAACATTGGTAACATTATGCTGTTAATGGAGCTCAACTTAACCCAGACTAAGCAAAAGTCTCCTTTTGTTCTCTATTCAGTCTCATTGCTTTATCTCAGGGTAACAACCAAGCTATTTTAAAGAGCAGGTCATATGGGTTTTTGAAAAATATCTCTTTTGCAGTTTATAATGTAGCTATCCTTAAATGAAAACAATCTGCAAAGTTGTTAATCAAAAAAGTGCATGATAAATAAAGATACTGTCTCTCAAAAGAGAGAGTCGATTCTGAATCGCCTTAACGAGTCATCATATTTTCGAATCTTTTGCCTGTTACGTCACTGGGTAACACATTTGCATAATCCCCGCCTGCCCGCAAAATACGAACAGAGTCTGACCTGCCCACAAACACTTCCGCTAGTTAGTGTGTTTACATCATGTTGAGAAGACGCTGTATTCAAGGATACCACAGAAATACAATTCGAACCTTTTGTTGTGTGCATGTCATTTTTACCAAGGACTGCTTCTCTAATCTTGGCTTTTATCTTCGTTGGCTTCTTCTATCTTCTTAATTTGGACTAAAAAGCTCTCCGAAGCACAACCTGTAAGTACGATTGATACGTTATGTGTACATTTTCAATTGAGTGCTCAAACTATCTAGTTTTTTGCTAATATGTGATGTATACCTAGTGCAGCTTTAGGTTTCCAGGTAAAG
>NW_015552592.1:555645-564161 GCF_001515605.1 Sinocyclocheilus anshuiensis | reverse complement strand
AAAATATATATATATATATATAAAAATGGGTTACAGTTATGCACAACGGAGTTGCATGGGGCCAATCCTTTCAGCTTGAATAGTTAGTTTGGGTTACAATTATTTTAGTTTAAATAAATACATAAAAAAAAAAAAATAGCTTAAAAACCATTTCTGTGTAAAAATATATCTATTTTCTTTTTACAAAGCAGACTTACATGACTTACATGTAAAAAGTGCTGAGGGTTCCTACATGACTTACCATAACAGCACAATGCCATAAACCCTAAAATGTTTAAATTATTCAAATATCTTTACATCTCAAATAATAAACTATTTTTAACATTATTGTTAATGCATTTATAAAATAAGAAGCTTCACATTTCCTCCAATATTTGTTTTCCATTTTATCCATTTTAAGTGCCTTTGGGTAACATTATTTTTAAAAAAATAAGGGTCAATGTTTTTTTTTTTTCTTTTTACAATAGGCGAGGCATGAACAATGACAATTGTGGCCTTAAAGAGCAGGTCATATGGGTTTTTGAAAAATATCTCTTTTGCAGTTTATAACGTAGCTATCCTTAAATGAAAACAATCTGCATAGTTGTTAATCAGAAAAGTGCATGATAAATAAAGATACTGTCTCTCAAAAGAGAGAGTCGATTCTGAATCGCCTTAACGAGTCATCATATTTTCGAATCTTTTGCCTGTTACGTCACTGGGTAACACATTTGCATAATCCCCGCCTGCCCGCGAAATATGAACAGAGTCTGACCTGCCCACAAACACTTCCGCTAGACTAGTTAGTGTGTTTACATCATGTTGAGAAGATGCTGTGTTCAAGGATACCACAGAAATACAATTCCAACCTTTTCTTGTGAGCTTGTTATTTTTACCAAGGACTGCTTCTCTAATCTTGGCTTTTATCTTCGTTGGCTTCTTCTATCTTCTTAATTTGGACTAAAAAGCTCTCCGAAGCACAACCTGTAAGTACGATTGATACGTTATGTGTACATTTTCAATTGAGTGCTCAAACTATCTAGTTTTTGTGCTAATATGTGATTTTTACCTAGTGCAGCTTTAGGTTTCCAGGTAAAGCACAATATAACTGTCTTACTGAAGTAGTTCTGATAACTATATTATTGTTTTATGCAAAGGTGCTTTGTCAATGGTAGCGCTCGCTAGCTTGCTCAAGGACTCCTCTCTGTGCCAATCACAGCAGGCTTGGCCAGCTGACCAATCAGAGCAGAGTAGGCTTATGGAAGGGAGGGGGGTTTGCTCCGAACTTGCTTGGAACGAGTCGTTTAGAAATCATTGGCAAATGAATCTAATATTAAATGTATATTCTGAGAAAATTACAATGTTTTCTGACCTTAGATGCATTTAAACCTGTTGTAGGGGACTCCAGCACAATATTGGGACACTTTAAAATACCATATGACCTGCTCTTTAAGACATCTCTTTTGTGATGTTTCTTTTCTTTAAGCCAAACAGTATCTCTAGCTCATAAACTTGACCTTCTCTTCATCTGTCGATCACAAAGATCTTTCCCCTCCAAGTAACCCTGGACATTTTGTTTTGCAGACCCCTTTTAACCCCCCATCCACATCCCCTGTCAGCCCAGACGGCTTGCTGTGTGAAAAAAGACAGTTTAATTTGGTGTTAATATCGCAGATTAGTTTCCCTTTGGCCTTGTCTGGAGCCGCTGCATGCTTTCATGATTCACACAGCAGTGAAAATATTTTCTCTCATGTAAATGCTATGAAAACATCCTCCGCCAGCAGACAGCCATACCACAGGGGTGGGAGGAGTGCGCTGTCAGGGTGAAACATGCACCCCGTGATGAAAACTCGTGGACGAGAGGCTGCTGGCTCAACAGGGGTGCGAGGCTGCGGCTTGCAACAAAAGTTTTGTTCATCTTCAGAGTGAATTTTGCTCTGCATCTAGTTTACACAGATGTGCATCACATGTCCTCATAGTTACATGCATTCACAAGCTATCACAAAACTTCATGCATACTCAGCAATGCACGGCTTTAAAGATCCACATTTTTGGTTGTACTACAGCTGCATATATATATTTTTTTTTTTAATCATTATTTCCAAATTAATTTAATAATTATTTTAAAATTAAAAAAATAATTTTTAAAAATCAAACATTTCATCATCCCAACTATTCAAATTTTACTATATTATTTTCAAAGATGATTATTTTATTGTAAACAGAGAAAAATACTGATATACAATTTTAATAAAAATATCGGCATAAATGAAAGCAGTAAAACAATAAAAAATAGTGTATAAATAATTTGCAATATTTTTTTACATTGTGGAAATAAGAATGTGAAGACAATATTTTTTTTTTCAATTCATGAATGGAAATTTGTTGACTCCTGAAAGTAATGTCACAATACAAAATACTAATAATAATAGTAAAATAATAATAATTATTATTATTATTATTATTAATAAATAAAACAAATGTATATATTATATTATATATATTATATATTAATAAATTAAACAATTTTATATATTTATATATATATATATATATATACACACACACACACACACACACACACTCACACACACACCTTTTTTGAAATGAAATGAAGCGAAATGTGACCTAGACATTTTCTTGACAGGTTGTGTGAGAGTCACCCTATAATCAATGGACCATTGAATTATTAAAAATGTAATGCACACCATAACATCCAGCTCTGACATGAAGCATGTATCGTCAGTTACTCCTTACATTATCAACATGGCAGTCTGCATAAAGAAAACACTGATCAAAGACAATCCCTCAATGCTAGGCTTTGATTCAAGCCCTTTCAAAGGTCTTGAGTGGCAAAAAAATCACTTGTTTGAGAGAAGTATGGAAATTCATACATGGAGAGCCCTAGAGAAATGGATCGGCCATGACCAAGAAGGCTGTTCCCTTTAAAGTTTTAAGCTTGTATCCATCACAATGCCATGGTCGAGCAGGCGGAGAGATTTAAGAGCCTCAAGAGAAAGTCCTCTCCGCTACACTTAACACAGAATGAAGTGCAACTTTCCAGCCAGTACCACAACAAAGCCTCACTCTGTAGTACCGTGGCAGAGCAGAGGATTACCGGCAAGAACATTCTCCATAAAACCCATTTCAGCTGAGGTGATTTCTCAAATGTCAGCAGCTGTAGGTCCATTTTCAATAGAAAGCCTGTTAGTTGCTTTCACCGCAGATGCCTGGATGATTCAAACAGTTGATCAGGTATCACTGTTTTTAATAGAACCCTCAGCACTTTTTCATTAAGGAGATGTTGTTGTTGTTTTAATATCTGCCCACAGCTCCATGACAGAGATTAGATGACCATCAGAAGACACAACTTCTCTAAAATGCACTGAGAGCTTGCCAATGAGGTCTAAGATGTTGGATCTCTGCCTCTCTGAACTAGAATCCAATAAGACTGGATTAAAGTTGTATTAAGGTGAATGCTGGAGCCCGATAACACAATTTAAAAGTTAACAAAGTTAACTGTTCTGGTGTCTCATGCTCTGTCAATCAATCTATATATATATATATACACACACACACACACACACACACACTCACACACACACCTTTTTTGAAATGAAATGAAGCGAAATGTGACCTAGACATTTTCTTGACAGGTTGTGTGAGAGTCACCCTATAATCAATGGACCATTGAATTATTAAAAATGTAATGCACACCATAACATCCAGCTCTGACATGAAGCATGTATCGTCAGTTACTCCTTACATTATCAACATGGCAGTCTGCATAAAGAAAACACTGATCAAAGACAATCCCTCAATGCTAGGCTTTGATTCAAGCCCTTTCAAAGGTCTTGAGTGGCAAAAAAATCACTTGTTTGAGAGAAGTATGGAAATTCATACATGGAGAGCCCTAGAGAAATGGATCAGCCATGACCAAGTAGGCTATTCTCTTTAAAGTTTTGAGCGTGTATCCATCACAAAGCCATGGTCGAGCAGGCAGAGCGATTTAAGATCCTCAAGAGAAAGGCCTCTCCGCTACACTTAACACAGAATGAAGTGCAACTTTCCAGCCAGTACCACAACAAAGCCTCGCTCTGTAGGACCGTGGCAGAGCAGAGGATTACCGGCAAGAACATTCTCCATAAAACCCATTTCAGCTGAGGTGATTTCTCAAATGTCAGCAGCTGTAGGTCCATTTTCAATAGAAAGCCTGTTAGTTGCTTCCAACGCAGATGCCTGCATGATTAAAACAGTTGATCAGGTATCACTGTTTTTAATAGAACCCTCAGCACTTTTTCATTAAGGAGATGTTGTTGTTGTTTTAATATCTGCCCACAGCTCCATGACAGAGATTAGATGACCATCAGAAGACACAACTTCTCTAAAATGCACTGAGAGCTTGCCAATGAGGTCTAAGATGTTGGATCTCTGCCTCTCTGAACTAGAATCCAATAAGACTGGATTAAAGTTGTATTAAGGTGAATGCTGGAGCCCGATAACACAATTTAAAAGTTAACAAAGTTAACTGTTCTGGTGTCTCATGCTCTGTCAATCAATCTCTTGCTGCATTGTGGTAAGAGTAAATACACTTAGAGTATATATTTGTATATTATATATTATTATGTTATTTACCGATCTTCAGCAAGTACTCAAATTAAAGACTTTTACAACTTTCTGATGTACAATATTGGCTAACCCACACTCTTAAAGGAATAGCTCACACAAAAATAGAAATTCTGTCATTCTTTACTTTCCATGTAGGGCCCAATGATTTCCGCAATGTGGAAATGCAGACAGAATTGCGAAATCCAGCCATAAAAATGGAATTTACTGTATAATGCGGAATGTCACGAAATGTGCCAAGTTTTGGATGAATAAATACAAAGTCAGTACACTTAAATCAAAATGTGATATGGACTAGTGTCTGTGAATATTAAGCCGCAAAATAATATTTAATTATGAATCCTGCGTGCTCTGTGTGACTGTGCGTGAATGAATGGCGCAGACGTGCGGTTTCGTTTACTGAATTGCACGTGATGCTTGCAGTGTTTTCTTTCTCTGCCGCCTCCTCAATATATGAGTGCATGAACACATGAACATAATCTTCACTTCATAAGCATTTTAACGTTTCTTTTGAGAAAAACTATCGTCATATCATATACAAACAGAAACTTCAAGGTCTACACAGCAACCCGTCAAAATAAAAGATTGGCTTAAAGAAACCGTGACAGAAATATATTAGGCTTAATGTAATGTGCTACTAATACTAATACAATTATTTAAAAAGCCTTAATTTTCTAAGGAATATTTACCAGAAAAAAAATATTTAGCAGAATGTATTTACCAGAAAAATGTTAATACACAACGTATATAAATACGTAACAGTATTTCTGGGAATAGAAAGAAAGAAAGAATTTGATTTCAATTATTTAGACATGCTTTTTGATTAATATTGTTTTATTTTATTTTTAACGATTAAAACAAAGTCTAGAAAAATTAAACCTGGGGAAAAAAACAGAATCTAGAAGAATTAAAAGGACAAAAAAAATAAATAAATAAACGAATTTGGAAAAATAAATAAATAAATAAAACAGAATTTGGGAAAAAATAAAACAGATTTCATAGGGCCCAACTTTCCATGTTACTCCAAACCTATATGCCTTTTTTTTTCTGTGAAATACAAAAGGAGACCTTTTTAAGGAGCTGCTTACAAAACGTTTTCAACCAAAAACAAAAAAAAGTATGCGTTTGGGGTCCTGAAAACACACACTTTTGAAAAGTCGCCAACTACTGGCCCGGCATGCATAATACAGTGTATTTAGTCATTTTCAGGGATCCGTGTGAACAGGGATCATTTTGACAACACTGTTGTCTAACTTAAGAATCTTCAAGCATGTGTCAAGAAATCTGGATCATATTTCATGCAAAATCATAAAGCAAAAAAAGTATAGTTTGTATAAAGAAATTTAAGCCTACATTTAGGACCTTTTTATCCAGGAAAATATATTAAATATAATATATTAAAAAATATTGTTTTCCTCATAATTCTCATTACTGTAAGAAATCTTGATGTTTTCCTTTTACTATTCCCAATATTTACAGTAAAATAAAATACAACATTTATACACTTAATTCGATTAAAATGTTATTCACACAGATTTTTTTTTTTTTGCAACACTGTTTTATGTCACCAAAGCTCACCATGAATAAATTGACTACAAAAACACCATAAAAGAACCCTTTAGAAGTTTTTACTTTCATGCTATAATCTTATAGTCATTATAACTTTGGAAAGGAATTTAGGCTGTTACTCAGCTCTTTCTCTTGTGTTAAACAGAAAAAAATGAAAACATCGGTATGACATGAGTAAATAATGACATTTTTGGGTGAACCATTTCTTCAGTAGCTACATTCAAAGCTAACAAAAAAAAAGTTACTGAGCAGAGACTGTCGTGACAAGACGATTTATTTCACCGCCAGACGTTCTTCAGGAAATAAAAAAGAAAAGAAAAAAAGATTTTGGGACATCACATGCCATGCTGGATTTTATAGCTGCATTAGCACACAGGTTCAGCTGTGATTGTTCTTAACCGTCTTAACGCATTACTGTTTTGGCAGACATAGTGTCTGTCTGAGTCAGATAAAGCTTTTAGCTTCATAAAGTGAGCTGAGGTATGTCTTTTCCTCACACCGCTTCAACTCATATCTCAAAACAGTGATAAAAATCTAATCTAAAAACTCTGCTATAAATAATATTTTGCCACCAACCTTTGAAATCGAAAGGAATGTTATCTTAAAAGTTTGGAAGCTGGAGATATGACCTGATAGCTTAAGTGAAACCACATGTCTATTTTTGTCTTTGTGCACATGTAGATGCGCTCACCTAAATAAATTCTACATAAACACTGAGCACTATGGATAGAGTAAGGGTTAAGCAATTCAAAATTAAATTACAAGCTAACTCCAGATTTACTTGTCTACATTCCTCAACTGATGAGTTATTGTCAGTGAATAAAAACACAGGATGACCTGAATGTCAGTGTTCTGAGAGCTGGTATGATCAGTTTCTCTGTTTCTGACGGTGAATCCAGGTGTGTTTTCACTGGCTCACGCATCACTGCACACACAAACATCAGGCTCCATGACCGAGGGAGTTTTTCTCTGGACCCTGAGGGGCTACAAGAATGTCCAACATACAAACACATTCACAGAAAGACAGGCTTGTATAAAAGAACCACCTGACCCGTCCAGTGCGCGTCAGAGAGCATCTGGAGACAAAAGAGGGGAATCTCTCATAGCATTCTTAGACAATGTGTTATGAAAGTACGGTTCAACTTACAACAGCATACATAACGTGACATCTAAATACTGAGGAACTGCTACTGTTCACAGAAACACTTAGTAGTAAAATACTTTCTTTTACTTCTACATAATGTTATATATCACAATACTTTGCATGTAGGTCTGTAAAGTACTCAAATTAGGCTACTTCAAAAAAAAAAATTCTGTATGCTGAGGAGTAGCTGCTGTCACTGTGACAAATTAATGTAGACTGAAATTTACAATCTCTGCGGTTGAAACCGTCGACCACTTCCATGGATGGTACCCTCTTTCCCACTGAAACCAGAGCTAAGAAACTGTTCAGGCTGGAGGTTTTATGTGGTCTTTCTACAAAAAGATGACTCACATGAGTGAGTGGAAGTGGGTAAGAATGCTGGTGCTTGAGATAATTAGATAGGAATTTTAATTCGGCCATTATTGTTTAGGGTAAACTACATGTGAGAGAATATTTTTGGATTTTGTCTATGTCATAGCAATGATTTTCTTAAACCGCATGTTTGCTCTGTTTTCCAGTAGAAAGATCTAAATATTCTTAAGAAACATTATGCAAGATATAAGATATAAGACTATAATTTTTTTCACTCAGCTCTCTCAAATGCTTAAACAACAACAACAAAATTTACTAAAGAGGTTCAAAAATATTGAAACTATATTCTCTGAAATCAAGTCTTATCTACAAATTTTCTTCTCAAGACACTGGAGAGCAAGACACATATTAAAAGACTTAAAGACATCGGTTTACAACATAGTTGGGCAAAGCCACACGTGATGAGAAAAGCGATAAAGACACTTTCTGAATGAATACATATCAGACACTTTCTTCACAACCAACCAATATATGGGAAAAGAAATGAAGTTATAGATTCCCTGATATAAAAATTCTGGCTGATACAGACAAGCCACCAACTATTTCATTTTATGGCTGATAAACGATAAATGGCTAAAACTAAAATTCTATATTTTGTCTTAAATAAATAAAATAAAAATCAATTGTTTTAAATGCAACAAATTAATATAGGTACCACAACACTGAAAGCACAATGTGTGTTTGTGTGTGTGTGTTTATAAAATCAATTATTTAGAGATGCTATTAAAATCTAATGAAACTATTCAAATTGAACCCAGAGAATTCATGGAAAACAGAATTTGGTAAAAAAAAAATAAACTGAATTTGAGAAGAAAAAAAAAAAAAA
>NW_015552592.1:544998-552600 GCF_001515605.1 Sinocyclocheilus anshuiensis | reverse complement strand
TCTGACGGTGAATCCAGGTGTGTTTTCACTGGCTCACGCATCACTGCACACACAAACATCAGGCTCCATGACCGAGGGAGTTTTTCTCTGGACCCTGAGGGGCTACAAGAATGTCCAACATACAAACACATTCACAGAAAGACAGGCTTGTATAAAAGAACCACCTGACCCGTCCAGTGCGCGTCAGAGAGCATCTGGAGACAAAAGAGGGGAATCTCTCATAGCATTCTTAGACAATGTGTTATGAAAGTACGGTTCAACTTACAACAGCATACATAACGTGACATCTAAATACTGAGGAACTGCTACTGTTCACAGAAACACTTAGTAGTAAAATACTTTCTTTTACTTCTACATAATGTTATATATCACAATACTTTGCATGTAGGTCTGTAAAGTACTCAAATTAGGCTACTTCAAAAAAAAAAATTCTGTATGCTGAGGAGTAGCTGCTGTCACTGTGACAAATTAATGTAGACTGAAATTTACAATCTCTGCGGTTGAAACCGTCGACCACTTCCATGGATGGTACCCTCTTTCCCACTGAAACCAGAGCTAAGAAACTGTTCAGGCTGGAGGTTTTATGTGGTCTTTCTACAAAAAGATGACTCACATGAGTGAGTGGAAGTGGGTAAGAATGCTGGTGCTTGAGATAATTAGATAGGAATTTTAATTCGGCCATTATTGTTTAGGGTAAACTACATGTGAGAGAATATTTTTGGATTTTGTCTATGTCATAGCAATGATTTTCTTAAACCGCATGTTTGCTCTGTTTTCCAGTAGAAAGATCTAAATATTCTTAAGAAACATTATGCAAGATATAAGATATAAGACTATAATTTTTTTCACTCAGCTCTCTCAAATGCTTAAACAACAACAACAAAATTTACTAAAGAGGTTCAAAAATATTGAAACTATATTCTCTGAAATCAAGTCTTATCTACAAATTTTCTTCTCAAGACACTGGAGAGCAAGACACATATTAAAAGACTTAAAGACATCGGTTTACAACATAGTTGGGCAAAGCCACACGTGATGAGAAAAGCGATAAAGACACTTTCTGAATGAATACATATCAGACACTTTCTTCACAACCAACCAATATATGGGAAAAGAAATGAAGTTATAGATTCCCTGATATAAAAATTCTGGCTGATACAGACAAGCCACCAACTATTTCATTTTATGGCTGATAAACGATAAATGGCTAAAACTAAAATTCTATATTTTGTCTTAAATAAATAAAATAAAAATCAATTGTTTTAAATGCAACAAATTAATATAGGTACCACAACACTGAAAGCACAATGTGTGTTTGTGTGTGTGTGTTTATAAAATCAATTATTTAGAGATGCTATTAAAATCTAATGAAACTATTCAAATTGAACCCAGAGAATTCATGGAAAACAGAATTTGGTAAAAAAAAAATAAACTGAATTTGAGAAGAAAAAAAAAAAAAAACATTTCACAGGGCCTTCAAATTTAATATTTGTTAAACTTTTAATAAACTGCTGTTAAATTGTGCAAGTTTCATGAGTTCAGTTAATTAGGCATGCTTTTTTTTATTAATAAACTTGAATTTAACCATTAAAACAGAGTCTGGATAAAGAAAAAAAAAAAGACAGAATCCAGAAAAATTGAAACGGAAAAAACTTGGGAAAAAATAAAACAGAATTTGTGGAAAAAAAAAAAACTACAAAACACCATAAAAGAACCTTTAAAAAGTACATTTTATGACTTTCATGCTATAATCATATAGTCATATTATAACTTTGGAACAGATAAGCCACCAACTATTACTTTGGGGACTAAGTGGCTAAAATTCTTAGTCTTTTAGTCTTAAATAAATAAAATAAAAATCAATAGTTTTAAGTGCAACAAATAAATATAAAAAGTGTTTATATAAAAAAAGTCATCTAATACAATGTAACAAAATATAATAATTTTAAAATAATTTAATATAGGTCAATAACATATTGCATATCATGCATCCCTAATACAAGTGTTACTGGAACTCAAAACAACATGATGAACTATAACCTGTTGTCTAGAAATGAGAATGTTTGCAAGTACCATTTAAGACAAATATATGGGCAAAAGTACAAGATGAGATATTAATAATATGGTTTTCCCAGTAGAGAAAGAAAGATGATCAATTTTAAATGTGTATACCTGCTAAAGATAACAGTCAACTTTTAGGAGTACACTGATATATAGTTGGATTCAAAGCTAACACACACTGACTAAAAGCCACAAAAGTACAATTCCGACTTCATGGGGTCTTAAACAAGTCTGTTAATCCGCCACAAATGCAATGCTGAAATAACAAACGAGCGACAGTTTGTGCATTAAGAACATATGCTTTTGAAATATGTGAAACGCCATCTTAACGCATGCTTATCTGCAATATGGGCTGCTTCGGAAATGAGCTTTGATATTACTTCCTCCGGAAAGGAAATGTCCAAATCTTTGGCATAAATTCAAGTCTGTGGGTGTGTCTGAATGTATTTGAGTGTAAAATATATATGAGAAACATGATGATGAGAACAGATGAGGCCCAACAGATGGTTCGGCGGTTTAGATGGACTTACATGTATTTATCTAACCGTAATATCTCAACAGTCTAGTACTTGTTATCTGCATGGAAGTTATGCAGACCATTGAAAAACACTTAGTCCCCAAAGTAATATACAATTACTTGTCCTGGCTGCTATATTAGATTGAAAAAATGTAACCAAGTGCGGTATCACAAAACACAAAGACATCTTGAATAAAACTGCCATTTAATTGTATGAATCTGGAAGTTCTCCAGCTTGACTTGAACGTTGCCTCTGAAAGACTCATTAGCAGTGTGATTGTGCTGTAATGACCTCTCATTCCACCTGGTTGTCAAGTCTGCCTCCTGTTTTTGTTTTAAGACCAACTTTGAACGATTTCGCACCCTGTCTCTTGAGTATTTCCTCACAGTTTTTCCCCATAGCGCCATTATTAGTGTCCATTCAAAGTTCTCTGCTCACCTGGTTTACAACCACTTAATTTCCAATGCATGATATATTTGTGTGTCATGCTTTGTACAGTATGTCATAGTGCAGAAAAAGATCTTACAAGCAGCCCATTGTTTCAATAAACATAAATGTACAGCGGTTTGCTCGAAACCTTCTCAACAAATCAAAAGTGAACAGCCACAGACGTGCCAGAGAATGGAAACTGTCGGCCATCAATGATGTTTCAATGCTTAACCAGACATGTGCTTGTGTAACTTGTATGCATGTCAGGAAAACCAAAGCTTTTAACTCATTTTCACTGTATAAAGCCAAACCAAGGGCAGGGCAGCAGAGTTTCAGAACGGCACTGCACAATTTCTGTAAATTCTAAATGACAGGATCTTACATGTACAAAAATGACTAGCTATAAAGTGCAATGACTTTAAAACCTCTTTACTTTTTTTTAAATGTTCTACACTGTGCAAAAGTATTTTCAGATTATTCACAAAAACATTTATATAGTCTATTTTCAAAAAAAAAAAAAACATCTCACGGGTTTATTACAATAATTGCAAAAGAAAGGTTTCAAGAAAAAAAATATATTTGCTGCTAAAGCAAAAGATAAAAATCTGAGGGTGAACAGACAATCTCTTCTGATTTCTTGTGAGGAAGTGTAAAATTAGAAATTTCATAATGGAGTATAGGCATATGTATCCGTGTCAACCCTAAAGCTCTCACAAACAACAAGATCAAATGAATAGACTTAATACAAATCTGCAGAAAGAAAGAGAAAGCGTGTGAGAGAGAGGAAAGGAGAAAAAAAAAACTGTAACTTGATCTTTCTCAGCTGGCTTGAGGAAACTGAAGAATTAAAGCAGAACCCTCTTGGAGGGTTTCCTTTGTACTGGTATGACTGGTGCAATTTAAGCCGAACTGAATTGCTCTTATTCCATAATTCAATGAGACCACCCTGGATCCACAAACACTTGGGCAAATGTTCAGAGCCCATGTTTTTACCCTCTGCGTTTTGATCTGCAAGTAAAATTCTAAAGCTAACCAGAAAAGAAATGCTCAAATACTGAATAAATGTAGCTTCTGTTAAACGTCAATAAAGACTGGGCTTTTTAGAAATTAGAAATTTTAGAAACTGCCAAATAACTTTTTTCAACTGGAATATGCTTTGAAATTTCATACCATGTGTATTCAAGGATGAAGAAAGTTCTTAAAAATACTAGGCTACTTATTTGTATTGTGTAATTTGGTCTCGTCATAACATTTGGCTCAAGGACAGAAGATTTAGTTTGGTACAATATTGTTTTGTTTTTGCCTTTTTGAAGTATTAAATGTTTTATGCAGTGGCTGCCTCTGAACAAAACTGATTCACATTCAAGAAAGGATGAAAGAAAACAAAGAAACGCAAAGAAAAACTGAAACATATGAGGACCTTCAGGCATTTTAAACATTCTTTTATAAGAATATTAATCTTCGGGGCTATTTAAAGTATGAAAAGTGAACTAAACAGAAGCTTTCTGTGATGATTAGCATATTTTACTTTTAACACGCATCACTTTTTACAGTACATATAAATGACTGAAATATTAGTGTGCCATAAAAGTAATCTGATCAAGTTGTACTGAAATGGCATTCTTACATTAAAGGGTTAAACTAAAGATAATATCTAAAATGTCCAGAAATGTCGGGGCTGACAAGTAAACAATGACTGAAGTTTAATTTTTGGGTGATTCTATACCAACTGGTTTTGGTTATTCTCCAGTGTTGACTCCTGGTTTAATAAGTTAGATAAGTGTCCTGTCCCTGTTAGTGAGTTCAGGAAGATTATGTGGTGAAAAGAGAAAAAAAAACATGTTTCCCAGAGCTTTCCTGTTCAGTGAAAGAGTTTTTTGTGTTTAACAAGAGCCACAGTGATAACCTTTAGTACACTTCAGTGCCTGGTACAAGTATGATGGGCAATAATGATAGACACTTAGCATACAGTTTGGTTTGGCGGTATGGTTCTGTTCTGGGCAAAAACTCCCTGCCCATCCATGCAGCCTGTCATGAATGAGCAGGAAGAGCAGCAATAATAACCCCCTAGGGTAAACAGAACAGAACAAAGCAGATATCATTAATGTACTTGATATTTAATTGTAACACATTATTCAAGATAAAAGGAGTCTGATTCAACAAGGAATATCAGAAAGCCAAGTCCTGACTGTGGTGAAAGGAGGAGTTGGGGATGGGGGAGGGTAATTTGCTCCTGAGCAAGCGAAAAAGCTGCTGAATAATACTGAATAGAGCTTATATAGGAATGTCGTGATATGTGACGTATAGGTAGATGTATTCCTATAGGTAGATGTGATCAGCTGAGAGTCAACTGATGCAATCTTGACTCACATGACCTACCAGAACTTACGCTATACGCTTAATTTATGCAATCATATCAGGGTTGTTTAGAAGCTTATTTCAACCACAGAATAAAACTATAAACAAAAGCAATTATGAGTTTATATACTCATCATTATGAGTTTACATCTTGCAATTCATACTTCTTTTTTACACATTTTTTTTCTCCACCACAGTATAAAAAATAAAATAAAAAGTAACTGTGACTTTTAATCTCTCAATTCAATTTTTTTCTCTCGCAATTTCAAGTTTATATCTCACAGTTCAATTTTTTTTCTCACCATTGTGAGTTAACATGAGAGAAAAAAGATATAAACTGAATTGCAAGATATGATGTCGCAATTCTGAGAAAAAAAAGTCATATAGTTTTTTGTCTGCTTGTTTGTTTTATTTTCTAAATCATATATAAAATATTTTTAAATGTTTTGACTTGTGGTAATTAATCAGTTACAAAAAAATTCTACAGCTCAGGGTATAAACAGGAATAATTAGTCAGAATTAAAGGTGCGCACAGCCATTTTGTCCTCATTAAAAAGCATCAGATAAAGAAGTGAATAGCACTTTTGTGATATCTGTTTAATATAGATAAAACTCTCATGTGATGTGATTCACATGTAGCAGGATGCCTCAAAGGGTCAAAACTGTAAAGATCACATGACCATCTTAGACAATTTGATAAAGTAGCCCCATTATCAGACACTTTTGACAGTGAAATAATTTAATCATTGCTGCTAGGTCACAGTCCATTACCATATCAGTGTAATTTGTACAAAACATTATTGAGTGCACCTTGCAGATGTCATTATTTTTGATTATTGCATAACTAATGAAATTCCTTTGTTGTGTGACCATGTTTCATTTATCTGAATTGCAATTCAGCAATTTCAATTTCATGTGATTTCAGTTCAAATTCCAACTCTGAAAGGCAAACCATTTTTAAATTCAGAATTTTGCCCAACCCTGCAGCGACTACGAAGAAAGACGGACATGAAAGAAGAGAGGTATTACAGAGCATTACACCTGACAGAATTAAGATTAATGGAGAAGTGTCTGACACATGTGACCTCGGACTGAGAACCAAGAAGAGGAAAAAGATAAAAGTTACAACGGATGGGTAAGCAGCTGGCAAAATGCTGCCACAGTAACTTGCAATGACAACTGGCATATTGAGAAAGTGTATCAGAGAATGCATAAAGAGCACAAGGAGTTGGTGTGTGGGTGTGTGCAAGAAAGTGTGTGTGAAAAAGACACGGGTGATGAGCCTGTGTGTGATGTGTGTTCTGCACGTCACTGCAGCCATCTGGCTGAGCAATCAAGGCCAGATGATAAACATTATATGCTGTCACCTCTCAGAGTCTGCTGACCGATCAATATGCTGAACGTTTTTACATCACACTTTAGGTAAGACTACATATAAGAGACGTCCAGCTGGGCAAATCCCCCTTTAATAAGAATTGAAACCCGAACAAATTTACATAAGTTGATGCATCTGTATGATAATATGACCATTTGACATTTTGAACACACATCTACAGAGCAAAGAGACTAAAAAAAGAGAGTATTAGCCACTTGAGATTACCATATGTGAAAGGAACGCTCATGTCTCTTTAAATTCCACATCATTCCCGCACTCATATTCATCTGTCATGAATTTTCATTCATTAAAAATTACTGTTTTTTCTTAATTTCTTCATTCTGACTAATAGACCACTAGTTAGTACTATGATTGTTTTGTTATCACATGGTCAATTGCATTATGTGTTGTTATATATGTTGTGCTTGTGATTGAGCATTACTGAAGAGGATGCACTATAGGGATGCACAATACTGTATATTAGTACCATATTGGATATTTAATTTTTTTTACATTAATATTACCTCTGTCATCATCTAAAGCTTAAAGTAATTTTTTTACACTTAACAGTGTTATTACTTTGTTGGTGTTTTTAGTATTTAAAATGAATTCAAATTCCATAATGAATATTGTTTTGTAATAATGTACACTACTGTTAAAAAAGTTTGGGGTCAGTAAAATTTTGTTTTATTTATTATTATTATTATTATTATTATTATTATTTAAATACATTAATATGATTTGTCTTTCAAAGAGATGTTGTTCTTTTGAACTTTCTAAACATCAAAGAATCCTAAAGAGAAAAAAAGTATCAGGTTTCCACAATGAATGAATGAATGAATGAATGAATGAATGAATGAA
>NW_015552592.1:540428-542296 GCF_001515605.1 Sinocyclocheilus anshuiensis | reverse complement strand
ATGCCGGGATAGGTGTCGTATTCCTATAGGTAGATGTGATCAGCTGAGAGTCAGAACTAACAATATGCGCTTAAGTTGTAATATTAACAAATGTCTTTACTGCCATTTTTGATCAATTTAAAGTATCCTTGCTAAATAAAAGTATTTCAGGATGTAATGATTCACTCAACTGACAATCTGATACTGTTTTCCCACAATCTTATATGATTTTACCACAATTTTAACAAAATGAAAATGTAAATGTCTTTTTATTATTTCTCAGACAAAATGCAGCTCATTTCTGTGATATTGATATCTTTTATGTCAAATAACAGAAATAAAGTGAAATTTTAAAACAAATCCAAAATCAAATAAATACATAAATGAATAATGCAAATAAAATAAATCTCTTCATATAAACAAACTGGTCTTCGCCTGTGCTGTTTCTTAGCTTGAATTTTTTATTTATTTTATTATTTAAGAAATATTAGCATGTTGTCCTCGTCGGTGCTGCGGGCATACCGAGTTCGAATCCCAGCTCAAGGACTTTTCCCGATCCCGCCCCCTCTCTCTCCCCCACTTAGCTTCCTGTCAGCTCTACATTGTCCTATCTTAATAAAGGCAAAAACACCAAAAATAAATCTTTAAAAAAAAAGAAATATCAGCATGTCCACATTTTCCAGCAGAAAATGCACCTTGTACAGAAAATGCATTTGAAGCAAAACAAAAACTTTTAACTTACTTTAAACTAGGGCTGCACGATATTGGAAAAAAACTGACATTGCAATATTTTTTTTTCTGCGATATATATTGTTATATGAAAAAAAATCAGATGACTTTAATATCTCTATTTGGAAAAAAATAATCAATGATTGGGGTGATTTTGTAGGCGAGTAAATCTGCATAGGAAATAAACAAATTACAAGCATGGATAAATAACAGAACAAAGATACAAATGAAATAAACAGTGCTTTATATTTTTCAGGTAAGTCTAACAGTATTCAGGTACAGAAATGGAATAATCAAATGTAAAATAACACTGCATAGTTTTCACTATACATTAAATCTAACAAATCTGTGTTAAAGCTACAAAAGTTTTTCTTTGTTTTGTTGTTTGATTAACGTTCATGACAGAGAAAGCAACAGGAACATTAAACTGCTGTGAACCAATATACTGTTACACATCCGTTTTCTTTCTCAATTTTTTCCCTTCACCTAAACCATAAGCAACTGTGTTTACAAGGATACTTGCAGAGCACAGTATTTCAGGCACAAATAGACGCATAAGTGAACAGAAATCAGTGTTCACGTGCATCTGCGTGGCTCTCACTGTGTCTACACCGGATGCGAGCGGCGCGACGTGACGCAACAAAATACAATAGAACCCATTATAATCAGTGATGCTGTATGACTGTCTACATTGGATGCGGCGCGACACCACAAATCCCGACAGTAAACTGATGCCACGATCTATTTATGAGTATTGACACAAAGTTCAAATGATGTGCAACGGTCGCTTTGTCACGTCCAGTGTAGACAGACTTTGGGGCCGTTCACATGTCGCGCCAAAAAACGTGTGGAAAACGCGTTCTCCTTTTTTCCAAAGCACTCGGGAGCTTGCGCTTTCTCGGCGTCTGCCGTTGCTAAGCAACCGTTACCTGCACTCTCCACGATGTTTCAACAAAGGATAAATGGATTTCCAGCACTGAAAATCGCTTGCAGTAGCTCTATAACTAAATGTATTTAAAATGGGTATCTCTGTACAGCTGTCTCGTCTGGTGTAGACACCGAGTCTATGTGTGAGCAAAGAAAACAATCAGTATAAATATAACGATCAGTATACTAAACATCGCGATATTGATGCTGAAACGATATATCGTGCAGCCCTA
>NW_015552592.1:520681-532294 GCF_001515605.1 Sinocyclocheilus anshuiensis | reverse complement strand
TCATTTATCAAATAGATACAGTCAAACCAAAATTTATTCAGACACCTTCAACATTTCTCACATTATCACAGTTTATTCGCTATAGTTTAGAAAATGGTAATAAAATATGACAAGAACTCAGAGTTAAACTGTGTCAGAACAAATTCATCTTGATAATGTTAGATAATTTTGATAGAAAGGTATGTAATAGATTACATCTGATAATTATATAACGCCTGTTTTTATTCATAATGGAAAAATCAGACAGGTTAAAACATACAAGTATTTAGGAGTGATGATTGACGATATGTTATCATGGAAAGATCATATTGACGCTCTCTGTAAAAGAACAAAGCAGAGAATCTACTTTCTTCGTCGTCTTAGGTCATTCGGAGTAAGAAAGCAGATTCTTCTGTTGTTCTTTATGTCTGTGATAATGAGTGTACTGCAATACTGCAACTCCATTTGGTATAGGAGTTTGTCTGTTATGCTAAAAACAAAGCTGTTCAATCAATTAAAAATTTGCTCAAGGATTGTAGGTCAGCCCCTTGAGAAGCTCTATGATTCAGCTTATTATAATAATTTGTTAGGACTGGCTAACAAGATAGATTCTGATCCTAATCATGTTTTGCATAATGAGTTTGAATTATTACCATCAAACAGGAGGTACAGAGTCCCAAGATTCAACAAAGTTAGGCTGAAACACTCTTTTGTGCATCAGGCGATCCTGGAGTTGAATAAGACACTTAATCAAAAATCAAGAGTAATGTGAACATGGGTAGTTGTAGGAGTGTAGTAGGAGGGTAAGGCATAATGTAATGTTTAAGGGAGTGTAATGTATATTATGTTTTGTTTGTGTGTGGATGAAGTGTATGTTGTTGTTTAAAGGATGTTGATCTGTATCCACAGATACTGTCATGCAAGAAAAATTTCAGACTCGTCTGACAATAAAGTGTTATATATCATATCATATATCATAAAATAAAGAGCATTTAATAATAATAATACTAATAGTTATAGATAAAAAAAAGCTATAAAAACATATGACTATTTTAGTACTACAAAAAGAGTATTTAATAATAATAATAATAATAATACAAATAAATCAGTACAGACATATATTACTATTGCAATAGAACTTTAGTGCTGTAAAAAGAGAATTTAATAATAATAATAATAATAATGTAATAAATAAAAACAATAAAAATAATCTGAAAAATATTTTCATGTTATGGCCCAAACCCAATAAATTGCCCATAATAAATTTCTGTACTAGTTTTTGTAAATAATTTAAACACTAAAACTAAAATCAGTTGTTTTAAATGCTACAAGTGAATTTAGGAATCACAACATTATATTGTACAGCACGAAAAAAAAAAATATATTTATTTAAAGATTTGCTAAAGCTTAGATTTAACAGTGTTATAAAATTGGTGTTTTTAGTGAATGTCAGATGATGGTAAAAGGTAATCTGAAATGTAAAAAATAATTAAATTAAATTGAAAAAAAAAAACGTAATAATTATTTAACTTTTTAATCTGAACAGGTCATACCGATTATTATAGTAATGGATCATTATAAGGAGTGGTTTATTTTATTTATTTATTTTTTGGTAGCAACAAGAGGTTGAGTAAACAATGAATTTTCACTTTTAGTGAACTATTCCTTAAGAGTGATACTTTAAAATTGAGGAAAAAAACTATGCAATGGGTGGTGGTGAAATGTGAAAGTTAACAAAACCTGATGTGACATGGTGATGGCGATGCACTGCTAAACAAACACACTGCAGGCGTTCTGCAGAGAGACGCGCTGTCAACTGACTCACTGAATAAACAAACACTTAATAAGTCCTAATGCCAAAGAAAACTTTATCTTCCCCCTCTCTCGAGAGCCTAAAGCCTCCTCCATCATGCTAGCACCATTTTATTTTGAGAATTATGGTCATGAATTTGTCACACAGAACACAGAGCCAACAACCACAGCAGGAGAAACTGTGGACTGCATGTATAGTGTTTTGTGGACTGAATTATTGAAGGTGAGTGTAATGGATGCTGTACAAACACACAAGGCCGCTTTGATGCTGCGCTGAGGGTTTGCTGCTCGTCCTCAGCCTGCCAAACCCAGAAACCGTGACAGAATAATGCCCATACACAGCGCCAACCAGGATGCAATATAACAAAGAGTGAAAAATTTAAGGGGGTCTGAATACTTTCCGTACCCACTGTAAATCAATACCGACATATATTACTATTGCAATAAAACTATAGCACTGTAAAGAGCATTTAATAATAATAATAATAATATATAAATGATAAAATAAATAAATACAGACATTACTATTGCAATATGTAACTATAGTATTTGATGCTGCGCTGAGGGTTTGCTGCTCGTCCTCAGCCTGCCAAACCCAGAAACCGTGACAGAATAATGCCCATACACAGCGCCAACCAGGAGATAAGCCAATACAAATTCAAAACAAGTAGCTGTAGAGTCTCTCCTGGGTGTGTTTCGCCGTCTCTATAGGTATGTGCCAGTTTAAACACGGGCAAATAGAATCATCTGAGTGAAATGAATAAATGAGGCATTATGCTGGAATAACATTTCATTACACTTACAATGCTTGCAACAGCCCTGAGAGCAATGTTACTTGAACCACTAGTCATCAGAGAGGATTGTGGGATTTGTTTGACTGAGGTTTGTAATGCTTCGTCATTTTCAGTCAATTTAAAGAAAGCGATTGAAGTGTAAATACACTACCATTCAACAGTAGAATTTATGTTTTTAAATGTCTCATGCTCACCAAGTCTGATTTTATTTGATCGAAAACACTGCAAAAACAGTGAAATATTATTGTTTTCTATTTGAATATATTTTAAAATGGAATTAATTCCTGTGACGCAAAGCTGAATTTTTTAACATCATTATTCCAGTCTTCAGTGTCACATGATCCTTCAGAAATCATTCTAATATGCTGATTGGCTGCTCAAGAAATATTTCTTATTACTGTCAGTTACAGAAATCAACATACATTATTTTAGGATTCTATGATGAATAGACAATTCCATTGCAATCTTCTGTAACAATGTCTTTACTGTCACTTTTGATCAACTTAATGCATCCTTGCTGAATAAAAGGGGGGTAGAAGGACAGTAACGCTTAGTATTTAAGCAAGAATGTGGTATTTTTTAGTTTTTGCAGGTGTCTAGCTCATGTCACCCATGACACTGAAGCAATCAGTCTTGTTCACATTGGCGTTGAACAGACACACACTCAAACGGTGTCTGGTGTTTCACCGTGGTCCTGGTTCCCCTCTGCTGGCTGTCTATCTGCCTCACTGAACATCTCCACATGTGTGATAAGAAGACCAGAGCAGGAGGGCTTGAGCTCTGACCTGTGATCTAAATCTGAGGGAATAAATCACTAAATATATAGGGGTGTGTGTGTGTTTTAGACTTAATTTAGAGCTTAGAGACAAATAAACACCGAAACACAAAACCCACACAGGATGTCTTCTCTTCTAATCCAACACAAAACCACAACGTCTTCTAAAATGTAACAAGCCCTCTTTTTAATTGAAGCAATTACATACTATTTTATCTTAACCAATTTAAAAAGACAACTAAAAACTAAAATCAGTGATTTTAAATGCTACACATGAACTCAGACATCACAATATCACACTGTACTGTATGAAAACTTCATTTTTAGATTTGCTAAAGATTACATTTAACATGTTGCATGTTATGGCACAAATTTTATTGTATTTACATTCATTAATTATATAATAACACTAGCCTATATATTACCCTAAATACAGCAAGCTAATGCATCTTGGTGGCACAGAAAAACACAAACTACAGTTTGACTACATTTGAACATGTAACTATACTTCCAAGAATCCCTCCAGAGGGCAGCATAAAGTCATGAAGCAATGCAAGATTGCATCCAGCATTGATAAATAAATGGCCAAAATGTCTATGATAACAGCTACATCATGGCATAGCATATAAGGCAGTGCAAACAGCATCTATGTATAAAGATAAAGGGAATAAATGGGGAAAAAAATTAAAATATATCAATAACTAAACATATACACTTATACATATAGGCCTATAGCCAGAATGTGTTAGAAAGGCATTGAAGGAATCTTCCATTAAAGCGTGCTGCTGTCTCTGAGCCATAATAATCTTATATACAGGCTTTCACGCTCTTTGATAAAGCAGTGTAAACAATCCAGACACTAAGACACGTTCTTCAGGCAAACATCTTTTACAAGGTGATGGCACAGAGGGCATTCAGCTGGTAAACATTTTGGCATCCTGTTTTTCTGAGCTTAATAAAGTTAGACAAATAGTGTTTTAATAGTTTGTTTTGCTTATAGTGGTAGTGTAGACCACAAATGACACCTTCTGTTATATATTCTATAGTATTACACACACATCTGTCCAAAGCTCTGCAAGGCCTTCTGGATTAAGTGTCACACACACATTCTGCAGTGCATGTAGAACATATGCCTCAACACATCATGGAACACACAGGCTCATTTGGTTTGAAGCACTCCCAAAGGTGAAAACTTCAAATAACTGTGCTCTGGGCATATATTCTCAGTGTCAATGGTCGGCACCATGGAATCCTGCCCAGTTCATTCATCACACAACCACTAATGCACTCGTTCATAGATATGGACATTTACGACACACATCTGTGTCCACAGAGCAGTCTGTAGGGTAATCAGAATGACCTCTGACCTCTAGACACTATACATGACCAGCCGTCACCTTTAAGCGTGAGTGAGTTCAAAAGTCCATAAGGGAAAACAAGGGAAACAATCATTATTAGTTCATTTTTACCCTCACCTACAAACATTAATCTGTTCCTTGCATTTCTAACAGCTGAGCTGGGTATAGCTGGATTTACAGAATGCTATAAATGCGTTTATAGAGTCATTTAGCTGCGATGGCCTAGTGGTAAATCACTCTATGGCAAGCTCTGGATTTTTAAACCGGTAAATGCAGTACCAAACTCTACCACCAGATGGCAGACATGTCTTTTGTTTTGTTTACAATAACCAAAAACTAGATCTTTATTGTTTACTGAGGAAAATGTCCAAAACCTGATACTGAGCTATAGGGTGTTGCTGTGAGGTTGCCAGGGTGTTCTGATCTGGTTTATAGGCGGTAGCTTAATAACAAAGGACTCTGTGATATCCCCAAATTTAGTTGATCTGAAAGAGAAAACTGACCACAGTAGAAGGTTTATGCTAATAGCTGCTATATTCCTTGGCATTATTAATTGCGCTCAGACATATTTCATGATGTTTACAATCGAAATGCCATAGAAGTGCCTGTGTTCAAGCATAGGTTTTGGACTTCAAGGTACATATTACATTTTTTGCTATGGAAGGAAACTCTGCAAAGTCTGTTGTGTGTCAAAGAAATATATTTAAAAACATTTTTCAAAGTTGTAAATATTTTTGTAAGTTTTTCAAAATTCACAAGAAAATGCCATTTCAGTTTGTTCAACTGAAGGCTAACTTTTGCAGCAAAGTGGTGTAAAATTAAGCATATTTTTTTCCAGTGAGAATTTCAGGCAGGCGAATAAGGTTGTGCTTACAAAAATCCAGTTTACTGTATTCACACTCGATCTCAAATGGAACCGATGTCAAAGCAGATCTTAGGAATTCATAGCAAAGTGATGTGTTGTGGTAATGGAGGAGACGTGACATCAACTTCCCATACATGAAAGAAAATAACCTGCAAACATGTAACAATTCATTGAATAATTCGCACACTGCTTTAATTACCTTTTGCTGATAAATACGGCCCAATACACAGATAGCCTAATACACCCCTGGCGTAATAAAATAATTTTGATAATGACGCGTTATATTGTTTTCCGATCAAAAGACCCAACGCTGTCACGATTATAAATGAAGGAAACAACTTACAGTAAACGTAGCAGTCCCATCTAGGCTACAGAATGTAACCCACACAAACATTCATAAACGAATGGAGAGCCCCATTCCATCTAACATCGACGTATCTGTGTGTAGAAAGTCAATTTTCCAGTCCTTCACTATGATAAAGCCACAGTTATTCAGTATTTCACTTTTTATTGTCGAATATTTTGGATATTGCAGCCACACTTGCACCTGTGGCGTTCACCATAAACAGACACGATGACACTAAACAGATAATGAAAGTTGACTGGTTAGAAAAGTTACAGTTGATGATGATTGGTTAATAAGGAGGAAGGCTAATTTAATCCATCCCTAATTTTGCATTTTTAATGTATTTATTTAATATTATAATTGTAATATAAAAATCTTATTTATCGATAGATAGATAGATAGATAGATAGATAGATAGATAGATAGAATTGTTGCTCAACTTCATCATGTATCATTAAATGACATTGTATTGTTCTGCATGGATTATTGTGTCAGTAATTTCCCCCTGAACATTAAGCTTTTGCTTCTCTCAGCAGTATCATGAGTTTCATGGTTGAGAACCCACTGAACTCCAGCATGAGAGGAAAGACTAATAACACAAGACAGGGAGAATTTTTCCCTGCATGGGCCCAGGGCCCCAGGTGCAGCGGCCAGAGGACCTAGAACACAACGGCACTGCCAAGGCAATCAGAAACAAGAATGCACCCAGTGGTCCAGCCCTCAGAAACAGGTTCTTTAGAAGAGACATTTATTTGAACAGCAGAATGCATGCCAGAAATGAATATTTTACAGCAGCATTTTCATGTCTTTGTCCCTCATTTCCAGTTCAGAAGAGTCCCTGTGAAAGGTCTAAGCAAGGCAGGTGACCTTTTCTGCCCGATGTTCATTCAAACAGAGCCAGCCAACCGAGTTCATACTGTTGAGTTTTGCATCTGAAATCATTTAATTTACAGCAGTTTCCTGTTGGTTATACATTTAGCTACAAAGGGAGACAATTCATCAGGCAGAAATTATGCCCGTCGATAACACCATCTGTCATTATTAGAATTTTAAGCACCACCTGGAATCCAACGCCAGACAAATCACTCATTAACAAGAGCAGCTACTGTAAACGAGTATAGAAATGAGTGGTGCTGTAAATTCACATGCAGTTTGTACACAGTGGCATATATTTTGGACCATTTTTTTTCCATAAATAGTCTATATGTTCACAGCTACATTCAGATATATGTGTGCTGTAAGTGTGAGCGTGTGTGTGACCTCAACAAGAAGGGTCAAAAATGACTTGATAAAACTAATTCGGTGAAAGTAGGACTTCTCAAGGAGTCTGTGAGTCCGGTCCCAGCTGTGTTCTGTCTCTGATCCCAGCAGTTCCAGTCACACAGCTGTCCCTTCCTCAGCCAAGGGACAGGCTCGGGATATTATATAACAGTTTGTCCTCCTTTGCCCTCTCATATTTAAAGTCAACAAAAAATCAAAACCAACCCCATTTACTCTCTCAGTACAAGTTTTTGGTCTTATTGCATGGTTCATGATTAAGTCCATAAGTTATTCCAAGGAAAAAAAATAGTCTGTTTTCGTAATCCCTCTTAAAAATGTAATGAAATGTAAAAATCTCTAAAACATCTCTGAGCTACGAATATATGAGGAGTGTAACAATGGCGCCACCCATTGGTTAAAACTTTTGTGACGTTATAATAAACATTTTATTATGGTTATTATTTTATTTGATGAGATTGATAGAAATTAATCGTTTTATTTTCTTACATCTTCTTTGTGGATTAAAATGTATAAAATTATAATTAATGCTGTTTCACTATAGTAGCATAAAGTGTTCCAGACATACTATATTTCCATGTTGACTTCAAATATGGCCTTGAATGTCACATAAAAAAGGAGGGCCTTGTAAAAAGCAAAAATGAAAATCTAAACTCCTTTTTAGCAGTTAATATTGCCATAAACAGAATTATTCTTCAGCTGAAAAACAGTCATATACTCTCTATAGTGGTAGTGTGGATTGGTTTTTCATAAATTCTGTTTTTGTACATGTAGTGAAAGACAGTATTTCCCCAAGTATGCGTGACAAACATGACAAAAAGGAACATACGGCAATACCCCTTAACAAATGCCACCGTATTTCATATACTTGACCACAATGCTTTTATATAAATGTGAATGTGAACATAGACCAAAATCATATCAACAAATAACTTAACTGAGGAGAAAAAGTTAGTGAAGAGGGCTTGTTTACCCTCACGGTGCAGTGGTTTACAATGAAGACAACTAATAATAAAATAAATCTATTATGCAATATTTTAGATATACTCTGGCACAGTACAAAATTAAATATTAATCTAAAAAAAAAATAGCAGAAAATATTTTTAGTTGTTTTTCTTGTCAGAAAGAGCTTATTCAGAGGAACAACACAGTTCCATTAATGGATTTGCTGAGGCATTGCTTTTACAGCAGATGAAAATAGAAAACACAAGGAGGAAGATAGAAAGAGGGGGAAAGAAAAAGAAGAATAAATCCTAAAGAACAATTCTAATTAATGAATACGTACATAAACAGAAGGGCCTACCGTTCCGATACAAAGATATACAGTATATGTTAAGGTCAACACACTCTATACACATAATATCACTGACAAGTTCATTACCCAGAATGCACTGGGATTGTGCTTCAGCTAAATGGAGGTTAAACAGTGGTCTTTCAGCATCCATGTTTTGTCCCTCATAAAATGAAACAAGGTTTTTATACAGACTGAAACCTGTCTCACAGTATATATTTGTATTTATGTCATATTTACAGGTATTTCAGTATCTGTTAGCATCTTGTGTCCCGTTACGTCCTCTCAGAGTTCGAGTCTCAATACGTGTGAATGAAGATGTGCTCTGGTTCATAAGTAAATCTCTCACACACATACTATAGGAAGTGGAATTCCGCTCTTCCTGTCTCCAGTCTCAGCAGAAGTCTGTTTGATTTCCTCATCCTTTTTTATTTAGGGTCCATGTCACACGCTGCGGGGCACCCGCTGCATCTCGTGGGTCCTGCGATTGCGACCTTTCTTGTTTTCTTGTAGCAGCTTCCACTTACTGGTGTGTGATTGGCTGGAGTGGATGAGCTGGCTGGCGTGTGATTGGCTGGTGTGCAGCAGATTGGCTTTCTGCCTACGCTGTTTCCGTTCTCTTTTCCAAACCTGCTCGCAGAGCTGGTCGACGCTGTTCGGGCTCGGCGGGTTGATGAGGGACAGGAAGTCACGGTACCACATCTTGCCATTGGCCGGGTCGTTGCTGTCGGGCGTGTCTCGGTGCAGGAGGTCATCCAGGTGTTCGGTGGGAATGACGTTGAGTGTGAGGCGGAGGAGGGTCTGGATGAAGCCGTGTTCGACAGCATGGCAGTAATACACACCCGAGTCCTTCTGATGGAGGGTTCGGATCAACAGACCCTGTTCTGTGCCCAACAGCCGCTCACCTGACTTTATCTAAACAAAACACGTAGACATGTGATCAGATCACATGTTTTGAGTACTGTAAACATCATTGACAACAACAGTGCCTGATTCTTGTCAAATATATTTATATATATTTTCGTGACTTTTGTAATGTGATCCATACCTGACACCAAATTATAAAAATCAACATTCGTGACAGCATGTTGATCGACATAATTTAATCCAATATCAAATTGTGTTACAGCATGGAATACAACTGAAAAACAGTTGTTACAGTATTTATGTATTAGCATTAATATTTTGACTTTTTTTAAAATATCCATGTATATTTAAACAAATTATTTTGCACCATTCTGTCTGCTCCTTTTTATAAAATTATGAATATGTACAATACAATTATGAATACATACAGTGCAGTATATCAGGGTAAATCAATCACACAATTCTGAGGAATTTTGAGTAAGATTGATGGAAAGCTTGCATGAATTCTGACCTGATATTTAACTGATCTAATGGCAAAAATCAAATTTGTATTTGATTTATTTATCAACTGGACATTGAAAAAGTCAGATTCAATGTGCTTTTTCTGTTCAAACAGCCATTGGTCATACATTTATTTGTTCTTTTTTTGTGAAAGGAATTAAAAAAAATAATTTAAGGTAATTACGTAAATAAATAAATAAAATGAATGAGAAATTCTATTTAGATTCTATTTCTAGGTTATTTAAATAACCACATATGTAACACTGATCATGTGAACTCCAATACAAGGTCAGATGTTTTTGCTTCCATTAAAGCACATGATGCTCTTTCCTTGATGGATCATTTTTAAATCATGCTGGGGATCATGATCATGAACAGCTCGATGTCCATGCGGCTCAAGCGCTGCTGTCATTTGAGTAAAAGAGGGACAAACCAAATCCTAAGAACTCTAAAATAATGTTAATTTTTCAATTCAGCTTTTTACTTAAATTGTTATGCTGATAACTGGTCTTTTGGCCTCCACTGTATACATAACAGAACATACCTCTTGTTTGCGGACCTCTCCATGTCTCTGAAATTGCCAGTAAATAAGGGCACGCTGGGATTTAGGACTGCACTCCAGAAAAGAGCTGCTGTTTTCAACCCCGTACACCGTCTTATCCAGCAAACCGCTCTCTCCGTCTGCCTCATCTGCTCAAATAGACAGGGAAACAACACAGAAAGAAGTGAGAAATCTTGATTCTGAGACAGACAGGGTATCCAGCAGTGAGAATACAAACTGATAGTTCAGACCATATGCTATCACACTAGTGAAGTCACACCCAGCATGTCTATATCACACAGCTGTGTGTCTCTCAACATGTTTCAGGTCTATAGGGATCCAAGGCCAAGAGAAACCAAAAAAAGAAATCACTTGTTGTGTTAAGCGGCATCTATTCTTCAGTCTCTCATTTTCCTCTGCCATCCATTTAAGTCTGAACTATGAGCGGAGTGCTGTGGGTTAGCGGTGCCACTGTAATGAGGTGTTTCCGACACAGGAAATCTGTGTGTGGTCTCCATGAATGTGATCACACATTGATAATAATAAGAAATGCACCAAATCAGCATATAAGAATGATTTCTGAAGGATCATGTGACACTGAAGACTGGAGTTATGATGCTGAAAATTCAGCTTTGCATCACAGGAATAAATTAAACGTTAAAATATTTAAGATTGTAATAATATTTCACATTACTGTTTTTATGATCAAATAAATGCAGGAGCATGAGAGACTTCATTCAAAAGCATTCTTATAGAAACTTTTGAATGGTAGTGTACAGTATATCTACATTGACGTGTGGAAGTGCATGTTCTGGAGCCTGTATTTTTGCAACATCTGTGAAACCGTTTCTCAGCAGTTAAATATGTCATTAACATAGCAGAATGACCTTTTTAGGCTGTGTTTCATTTCAGAAGCTTTAATTAAACACTAACCTGGCATGTATAGCATGTATGCAGAGCTTTCATTCAAAACCATTATGAACAGTTGCAATTATCTCTTTGGCTTCAAAATGTAAGTTTCTCCACACATCCTGAATTTTATTTTATGATGAATGAGACCCTGACTGCTTTCTTGCTAGCATGTTATCACACATAATATAATGTCAAGTAGTAAGATCTGCAAGTTGGATTGTGATTTGTGAATTGTGAATTTTCAGCATTATTACTCCAGTCTTCAGTGTCACATGATCCTTCAGAAATCATTCT
>NW_015552592.1:491535-520650 GCF_001515605.1 Sinocyclocheilus anshuiensis | reverse complement strand
CACGGGTCACGACGAGTCATTCCCCATAGCGACCCCTAGAGGATGCAGTTCGAAGTTCCCATGAAAGGGAACTTTTCTTAATATTATTAATGTTGAAAACAGTTGTGTAGCTTAATATTTTTGTGGAAACCATTATACATTTTTTTTCCCCCAGAACAGCAATTATTTGAAATAACATTAACATTTTCTTTTTTAACATTATAGTCACCTTTGATAAATGTAATGCATACAATCTACATACAATCTTGCTGAATGCAATCTCCAAACTTTTGAACGGTAGTATATATCAGTCTAGTTATCATGCAAAGACCTGGCAGAAAATGATGGACTGTGTAGATAAAAATTTACAATCATTAAAGGGTTAGTTCACCCAAAAATGAAAACTAATTTTCATTTTTGGGTGAACTAACCCTTTAACCCACAGTAACAGTGTGTTGCTGCACATACAGTAGTAGACATGTTTTGTGATTGCACTGAGATCTTCCAGTATTACCGTGATGCTGTAGATCTGAACACTGAGTCAGAGGGTCTCCGTTCCTTATATCCTGACGCCTCGTTCTCCTGTGAACGTACAACACACATCGCAGAAAATTAGAAAGGGCAGGTGAGCGTGAGCACACTGAAACTCACATATCCACTCCTACACACATCTGTCTCACAGAAAATCTCTCACTATATTATGCTCAGAGTAAATCAAACACAGCTCCACATGAGCATACGTGTGTCTGAAATGGAACCTGTTTCAGCTCTGGGCTGTTTAGTCTCTAACCTTTATGAAAAGACGTATCATGCAACATATGTCCTGAGACATCTTGTCCTGAATGTACCTTTGAGGCAACTCCATAATGCTGGCAATATGTGAGGCCTTTTCAGCAGCAATAGTGCACAAAGAACCTCTCTGAGAACCTCGTCCACAAACATATTACTTGCTACTGGAACATGACATGGACTGTAAATGTGAGACCTGACCTGTTCCTGTTTTGGAAATTGAAGATGAAGTATTAAGTAGGGGTATGTTTGCTTTTGATGGCCCGAAGGAGATGAGCTTAAACAGTGAAAACGATAGTGGTGCTAATAAGTGCTACAAAGGACAGCTGGGAAATCCAATGAGATTATGATGGACACCTCAAATAAGGTCAAGAACTCAAAAATGAAATGACAGCATTGTGACTTCTAATGTTCTAATATAATAGTAAAACTGACGTTAAAGGGATAGTTCACATAAAAATGAAAATATTTTTCAATCAGCACGTGTTATTCCAAAACTGTGACTTTCTTTCATCAAGTATTACCAGGGACTGTCAAGCAGAGTTGTTGTAAACTAAATTGTTAACTAATTGTTGACTAAATTAACTGAAACTAAAACTAGTAAAAAAATGCTTTTGCTATTTAAAATAAAGCTGAAATCAATAAAATGTATGTTGTATATGTACAATTTAAACAACTTAAAAATTATAAATGTTGTCTTGACAACTAACTGAAATATAGTTTAAGTGAAGCACTAAAATTAGTAAAATAAAAAATCAGTTGAAATAAAAATCAAGCTAAATAGAAATTTTAAAAACTAATAACAATGACAAAATTAAATTACTAAAACTTAACCTTAAATTAAAATAAACATAAAACAGCTTTGTGAAGCTGACAGAAATTGAAGTCAGTATTTGCTAAAAAAAACAATCTTCTAAAATTGTTTGTATTGTATGGCTTCAGAAGACTTAGAATGTAGTGCAGAAGTCTTTATTTATTTGGTACTTCTTATTTACTGTGTGTCTTTTGTCAGTCCTTAGCCAATATATGTATTTATTATGTACAGAAAAGAGCAGCTTAGACATTCTTCTAAACATCTCTTTCTTGTTCCATAGAACAAAGATCATACAGGTTTGTAATAATATGTGGCTAAATAAATGGTGACAATTTTCATTTTGGTGTTAATTTTTGTGTCAACTACCAGTTTTGTTATTATTAAATAAAAGTATAAAAAAGTTGCTTTTGTTCATTTAAACCTGAAATAAAATAAAATAAAAAATAAAATATTAGATTTAAACAAAATGTAAAAATTGGCAACTGACTAAAAGAAGTTAAAGAATTAAAATGACTAAAACTGAAATACAAAATTAATTAAAGCTCAGTAGAAACATATAAAAATGACAAAAGTATATGACAAAATTAGTAAAACTAAAATTAAAATGTAAACTGAAAATATAAAAATAAAAGGGTTTTTGATATACAGGTCATACAGGTTAGTAACAATATGTAGCTAAGAAAGTTTTCATTTTGGTGTTAATTTTTGTCAACTACCAGTTTTGTTATTGTTAACTGAAAGCATGAAAAAATTGTTTTTGTTCATTTACAGCTGAAATAAAATAAAATATTAGATGTAAGTAAAACTTATAAAAACAAAATGTAAAAAATAAAAGGGTTTTTGATATATATTTTGATATAGTAGCAACCCAAAATAATTCAGAAACCCATTGTGGAAAATCACAGTTCATAGAGCATCTTCTTCATCTTAGGTCAACTTTGCAGTGTTTCTGCGTTCCTCATCGTACCTCTTAGCAGTTGGAAAGTATCGGGAACACTGCGAGCCGTCCCAGGCACAGTAAGGATCACGTGCCAGACAGCACTCAGCACAGGCCTTCCCGTACACGTCACAGCGATGCAGCGGCATCTGAGAAACTCCAATGGTGGATCCAAGATAGAGCTGTTGCTGTAAAGATAGAGCAGAGAGATTGACACTTACTTAAAACAATGATGGCAAAGTTTTGATGTTCTGTGCTGGGGAGATCGCCGAGTTAACGACTGTTTCGCTGAGAATACGGGAACTTTCTCGGGGCTTGCACGCAGCTGTTTAATTATATATCCCTTCAGATAACCTCCCAGTGTCTGCTTGATTATTCACACCATCTAAAGGAGAGCTCACGCTGCAGTCCTGTGTGTAAAACCAGCTGGTGTGTGTGTGACGGTGTGTGTGTGTATGTGTGGCCTCTAATGGCAGTACCTCATGTTGCCGTGTTGTGTGAGTGACTGTGACAGCAGCCCCTGCTCTGCGTAATGTAGCTTGAGGCCAAGCAACGAGTGTGTAACCCAGCCTGAGTGTGAGAACTGTGCTGGGTTTTTTGGTACATGACAAATCTGTCTGGTCTATATCACCTCTGTCAACAAAATGCAGTGCAGCATGACAATTTCCCCACAAAACGCCCAGTGCTAACTTGGCTGACCAGTTCACTATTTTTTAAAAACCTCACATGCTATGCTAGTTGTGCACTTACAGAGATCACATATTAGACTTATTGGGTCTTGTTGTGAGCATTGATTTTTACACAAAAATAATGATTCATTAACAAGTTTGCATTTAAAATTAGGATAATATTTAGGATCAATTCAAGATATATGTCTGCAAAAATCACAGTGGTTAAAAAAAAATAATTCAGCTTAACACATGTTAGAATGTGATAAGCTGAATTATTTTATTTTAACTTTTAGTTCTATATTTATATTAACATTCAAACTTTTGGGGTTGGTAAGATTTTTTTAATGTTTTTGAAAGATTTTATGTTCACCCCGCATGCAATTATTTGATCAAAAATACAGAAAAACAGTAATATTGTGAAATATGATTACAATTTAAAATAACTGTTTTCTGTTTCAATATATTTTGAAATGTAATCTATTGTTGTGATGGCAAAACTAATTCTTCAGCAGCCATTACTCCGGTCTACAGTGTCACATGCTCCTTCAGAAATCATAATCATTATGAAAAATCTATTTTAATGTTGGTGCACAAAATATTTACTATCATTAACAGTTGTGCTACTTAACATTTTTGTGGAAATAGTGATGCACTGCAGTGATTCACACACACACACACACACACATTTATTTATTTATTTTTTTTTTTACAGAATAATTTGGATTAATCAATGTTAGAACAAGGATAAGAACAAATTTACACACGTTATGAATTTCTGTCCACTTGTACAAAAGTATAAGTGAATAAGACCTATTGTGATCTATAAAGTATTAGGCCTATTTTGCTCTTTTAACAAGTTCGTTTGCCTATATAATCTTAAGGAAATTGTGTGTAAACTTATTTGGCTTGCTGTCCACTGATGAGGGGCTCGATGAAGCAGCTTCAACTCGAGCTCTGATATACCCCCAGGGACTTGATATAGGATGATTACGAAGGGCAAGGTACCTAAGATGAAGGTGGAGTTTTGGGGAGGTGGAGGGATGCTGGAACAGCTGAGACTGGAGAGAGGTAAGCAGCTGCTTATATACTCTGGCTGTTGATTGAAAGATTAGATGGGCTCACTCCTCCCTAACTTATGTTAAGGAACTTCATTTAAATTCACTCTTTTCCTCAGGCTTGCTTAATGGAATTATGTTTAGTACTGCCACTTATTTGAATTGCTTTCACCATCTTTATTACATTAAGAGATCAGTTGTTTTCGGTTCTAATAATACCAACCTGCTTTGTGGAGAGTTCCATAGCAGTAATAGCTGTTGGTTCCTGTAAACAAAATAATGTTTTTAATGATCTATATTGTCTATCACCAAAATATTACAAATGATTTCTTAGCATGAAAAAGGGAAAATAATACAGCTTAAAAATAGTGCCTTTGGAGTGTTTTAGTGGAAAAATGCTACAGCGTAGAATGTAAAGTAGTAGTAGATAGAAAAAAACTCTTAATAATAAACCAATTAGAAATAAATCAGTATAATAAACTCTGTAAACCCACTCTGAACACAGTCATCTCTTCCAACAGGACTTCTTCAAGATCATGCCATGTTCCTCTGGGGATAGAAACCACCTTAAGAACTGTGCCCATGTCTACAGTAGAAAAATAACATAATTAACTTGAGCTTTACATACAGTATATGGTTTAAAAAATTACAGAAATCTAATTATTTAAAAACTTTATTCCACTCACCAGTGCCAATAAACATGACATCATACTGTCCATCCTCTGCCTCCACCCTGTCCACCACTATCTGTGTGAACTGATAGTCAACATCGGTTTTGATTATGATTGGACGGTTGTTGATGGGGAACACTGGGTTGTACATGGCCGGATGGCTTCTGGCAAACGTGATAACATCGTCAGGAAAGTCCTTTGTTGATTCAAAACCATCAAACGTTTTGCTGGGGCACTGTTAACATCCAAAAGAACATGTGTTCAAACCCAAGCAGGCAAGTCACTTTATTTTGAAAAGTGAAATGTAAAAAGGCACCAGCACTGATTGGCCGTCTTACCGTGCCAGGTCTTGGATATGGCACTCGACCCAAAAACGGTACCCATTGGTAGTTGGGTCCATCTCGGTGGGCAAAGGGGCCCAGAAACACCCTCCTGATATCCGCCACACTGTACATACACACCGCTGAGCCCTTAAAGATGTTACTGTAAACCCGAGAAACAGCAATTATGAGTTTTTTGACAGCTTTGCCTTCAGGGACTTAAGACACAATTATCAAGGTCTGAATACAAAAAGACAGAATAAGCATTCAGGCTTAGTGGGAAATTTGGTGTAAATTGGATGTTTTAATACCTGGATGTTGTAAATACAGCATAGATAATAGGGTTTTTGGGATCCTTGGAGCTCATGAGAAAAACATCCTCTGAAAACGATCAAAACAAAATTTAGTGAGTGGTCAAGCAAATATGCCAAAATAGAGACGTACAGCAAAATACGAAGGCATTGTCATAGCATGGGTCACTTACGTAGTTCATCAAAGTGTGTGTCGATGCCGTTCAGGCCAGGAACGGAGCAGATTAAACGGGCCTTCAGGAAGGTGGTCCATTTGTTCACCAGACTCCTGTGGCCTCCAAAATCATTCTGTCAGGGACAAATTAAAACGTACTTGTATCATTTTACTTATCATGTTTACTTCAGACATGCCGATGTGTAAAAGAATATAATTAGTAGCAATTTTATTTATTTATTTTTTCTGAAGAAGGGCTGTGTGCCATTCAGAATTGAACAGAGAATCTTTTTTGAATTCCATTTGAATTGAGGTATAAAACAGGAACTAGAATTAAAATCAAAAGTTGAAATTTTAGGAAGTTAAATTAGGAAATTCAAAGAAATTCTTATAACCCCTATACATTTTAACAATAAAAAATAAAGTTTGTCAATACAAACTGAATTTTAAAGTGACATTTGAATTTGAAAGATTAAAAAAGAAAAAAAGTAGTTTAAAAAGTTAAAATATTTATGGCCTAGTGTGGATGAACTTTTCACTTCCCAGAATACCATCTGTATGTATTTTGTCGAGTTTATCTGAACTAAAATTCAGTACATTTCTGTGGGGCATGGCCAATTCAAATTGAATAGAGACAATTCAGTTTAAGGGATTATTCATTTCCAGAGCACAAACAAAATCTTCATTCCTATTGAAATGTGATTAAAGGGGTCATGAATAGAACTTTTTATTTTATAATGTAAAGATTTTCACTTAAAAAAAACCCCTCATAATTTACAAATAAAAAGCTACTTTCTACCCTGTGCCTCTTTTAAGACACTTTTTACAACATTTGCACTGTCACTGCTGCCGAGATTAACTAATTGTGAAAAGAATTCTACTGAGACATTCACGTAGTTGAAAATAAACAGCCAGCCTTGTGCTAAAGTATTAATTACCATTACGTAATAAAGCAAAATTAGTCATTTTGGCAGCTTGGTTTCAGTAAAAGCTGTTTTTAAACCAAAAAGGAAGTTTGGAGATCTGAAACTTACAGTGTTTTTATAGTACAATGACCTCTAACATGTCAAAAGATCAAGGAAATGTAGATTTCTCAATTCATGACCCCTTTAAAGTAGACGCTCTACAACATAAAAGTCCCAAAAACATTAACTCCAGTCATCTTTAGCACAGACACCATTTATTTATAGAATGATTATTGATGATTCATTCATTTTAAAGAGGTGTGTGCATGTGTATATACACACATATTTCTACAATCTTGTTTTACGTAAAAACCTGGCAGTTGGCATGTGAAACACATGAGCAATATAAACAATCTCCTTTACTGTGGATTGATCAGCTCTAATTAGCAGGGCTGGAAAATGCGTTGCATAAACTAAACATACACTCTGCATAATAAGACAATTGTCTGTGTCGGTGAAGGGAGGATTCCAGTCATACCGGAATACCGAGCGAGCTGTAATTGAGAACACCTTTCTACCACTTCAAGCTGTAGACTCACACTTGAGCTGAGCGAGTCTGCCAAAGTCTCACATTTTCTCCACAGAGCAGTCTTTGTTCTCTCGGCTGATGCCTCCTGTGACATTTTAGCCATCTCTTAAGTTTCACAATGGGGGGTGAGAGCAAGGCCACAAAACAGAGCTGAAGCCAAATGCAAAAACACTGGCCGAGTCATCTAGCTACCTGTATCGCCACCATGAGGAGGAGAGGAATGGAGCAAAGGTGTTGTATGCATTACCGTAGTAAAGAGAAATCACAAATGAGATCTAGTTAATATCTCAATCGTCTCTTCTAGACTACAAGAATAAATGGAAACAGCCTCCTGTTTCTTAAAGTATTTTTCTGAGAAAAAGAGTCCTAAACTGTGCTCAAATTTGCCAAGATATCAACAAAGTAAGAGATTTCAATATGGCATCGTCAGATTGGAAAAATACTGGCAAAATATGATTGTGATGACATTTTTGCAAAATTATATTACGTAGATTCTTGCAGGTTTTATGACATTCTCAAAGTGAAATGTCCAGTGTGTAGCGTGTTTGGTTTTATCGATAGTATTAACAAAAGCAAACATGAGATTTAATCGCATTTGCTGAAGCAATCGTTTAATTTTAGCTCACTTCTACAAGTCTTTTATCTCTATTGGCATGATACGTGTTTCACAAGATTCATACCTAAGTGCTTTGCAGTGCAAGTGCAATGCTGTACCAGGTGTGCTACCGAGCAAGTTTACTACATCAGAAAGCCATAAACATGGAGCTGGTTATGTGATGCAAACTTCAAAATGCATTACTTTACAAATGGTAAAAGTCTTGAGGTTGGAATTTTGCAAAAATATAGGCAGAGGCATATTTTTCTCAATGATCCTAGGTTGGATCTGGGGCAAAGCTGAAACATAACTGATAACTCTGTATATAAAATGAGCTTAAGTGTGTGTGGACCAGCCTGTGGTGTCATGCATTTGTGGTCCTTTGGTGTATGTGCGTGTGAAGAGTATCTGTACCTTGCACAGCTGTCCGATTCTGGCGTGTGTGGCTTTGCTGATTTGCTCTCCATCAATGGCGTTCTCTCTGAAGAACAAATAGATCTTGTCGTCTTCAGGGTTGTCACTCTCTGGGATGAGATGCACACTGATAAATCTAGGATCTGGAAGGACAACAAACAAACAAAACATTAACACAAAAGAATAAAAATGCATAATACAACAAAAATAGTGTGGACCAATAACGTCAACAGCAAGAGTACTGACAGTTTTAGATTTCATTTTAAGCTTCATTGTTCATAGAGTTGAATGGGTCTGACTCTCAAATTTACATGTGTGTGTGTCTTAGGGAGATGTTAAGTGTGCATAGGCTCTATTTATGGTGTTGTGGGCCCCAGCTCTCCACAGCCTGTTTTTCATGGTTATTGCTGTATTCACAGAGGTCCAAGAGCCACATCACAAACATCTCACATGACATTACTGTGGCACCAGCTAACATTGACCTACACAGTCACCTCACCACATCTACACACACACACACATACACACACACGTGCATACACACACTCCTATGATGCAAAACTTGTTCACTGGAGCCAAAGGCATTCATTTAATCTTTAATTGTTACTGTGTTAACAAAAAAGAAGTATGAGGAGATGATGCTTTTTGGTGTTTATATAATCCTAATTCCATCAGATGTATACAGACACACATGCAAGCACACAAAATGTGAGGTAATGATATTTGATAACTTTTAAGTTTCTGATCGAGATTAAAAATCCAGTTCTTCTGGTTAAGGAGTTCTCTGTTTCTCTCTCACACATATAACTGCCTGTTTCCACAGAATAAACAGTCATTTAAACTGAATTATTAAATTTGAGAATAAGAAGTAAAGTTAGAAATAAGAAGTAACATCGTGTTGTGAGAAATAAATTCACAATTTATAATGTTACGATATTTACAATATTTATATTCTAACAAATATTATTCTTTTGAACTTTTTATTCAAAAAATGCAACATCTTAAAATATTAAGCAGCACAAGTTTTTTCAACATTGAAAGCAGAAAATTAGCATATTCGAATTAATTCTGAAGGATCATGTGACACTGAAGACTGAAGTAATGGCTGCTAAAAATGCAGCTTTGCTTCACAGGAATAAATGACATTTAACATATATTCAAATAGAAAACTGTTATTTTAAACTGTAACAATGTTGCACAAATTAATGTTTTAACTGTATTTTTCAAATCATTGTCGTGTTGGTGAACAAAGGAAATGTAAAAAATCTTAGACACTTTTGAACAGTAGTGTCTGTGTACATAGTATATTTATTTGTTTGCATTCATTTAAAATATATACAAAGTTGTGTGTAAATATGTGTTTGTGTCTCACCATTGAGCCATCTGGAGTCATGCTGCTCTGTTCTGATTGGATGGTGCTTGCCTAACGTTCGGAAAATGGCAAAGTCCCGGCCCATGAAGTCAGCTGATGTCCCAGCATAAAGTTCCCCATCTGATTATCAAAAACACTAATTAAAACTCATTTTTAGGATGGTTGATGTGAGTTCAATATGGATGGCAAGAATGAAATGTCAGGAGACAGGAGGAACTAGTTCAGTCTGGGTTTTGTAAACTTTAATAACGGCTCAGGTGAGGACTCAAAGAGGTGTGACAGTCAACACTCGCAGGCAATTTCACGCTCAAGGATGGCGTGAGAGAACGGGACTGTGTGTGTGTCATGAGTGACCTTTACTCTGAGATGAGAGATTTAACAGTAGAACGCTCTGCAGGTAAAGCACAAAACCAGAGGAGCAGTCTGCACTGGTCATCCTCGAAGAGAGAGCATTAATCAAGGGTGTTGAGTTTCCATTCAGAACACATGAACCAGAGCAAAACACACTCCGGATTATGCACTGCCACACACCAAAATACACAAACACAGACCTGTATTATTTTTCTCTAACCAAATCTGCTTTATGTTCTGTTTATAGTTTAATTAATTTCTCAGGGTGACAAACAAAATAGCTCAGTGAAGCATAACAACTGCTATTGAGAAAACAAACATATGCACTGTAATTATGATATCAGCATATCTGAGTCAAAAGTTTAATTGAAAATGTAACATCAATGACATAGTATTTGATACATAAACTTTCCGTTTATTTATATTAGATACTATATTTAAATTAGATTCTGAATCCTTTGTTGTCCAAAGTGGTCTTATATTTGGACCCAACTGAACAAACTACACATTTTCTAAAAAAAAATTTAATTAAATTAAATTAACATGAAATTATAATAAATAAATCCTGAATAAATAAATATATTAAAATAAATAATTATATTTTTGGAATTAGTCAGAGTTTTTTTCACACATTATAAACTTTACCTTTGATAGATTTGTCTTCTCTGTGCATTGCATTTGTATTATGGTATCAGAAACCTATTACTTGCTTGTTTTTATAGATTATAACAATGCACAATGACAATAAAACTGAATCTAATCCAATCAAATCTAATCAAACTTTCAGAGCGGGTAATGAATCTAGTCATGTGACTTTACACCACCCATGTAAAAATGTGAAGTCAAGAAATTTTTTATTTTTTTTTAGTTTATATAAAATACATCTACCTGTACAAACTTTTTAAGACCCTTAAAATTAAATCTTGACTTCTAGGATTATAATGAACTTAAATATTAACCAGAAAATCAGTCGTTCATATTCAGCATCACTCACCGATCAGCATGGAAGCAGTCAGCAGTTTGGGGTCATAGGGACTCTTTCCACGGCCATTCTCAAAGCTCGATGACCCTAGCCGAAAGATGTTGTCCTGGACAGAAACGAGCATAAAATTAATCTCTGTGCAAATGACAATCCACAATGAAACATTTATCAAATTTCCGTCAGATTTCTAGGCTACTCTGTGATTCGAAAAATTTGACCATCATTTTTAGGTCTTGTCTAAGTGACCAATGCTTCTAAATAATCAAAAGTGACATCATTTGATAAAACAGAATCACCAATAAACTGTGAAAGAATAACTGATGTGGGATGGATGTACCTCCGGGCGTTTGCTCACTTCCACATAAGCACAAACGGGATGGAAGGCTCCTGTTCCACACACATACAAGTGCGTCTGATTAAACGGCTGCAGGACCTTTATGAAGTTTGAGCACTCCTTCTGCAGAGAGAGAGAGAACAAAACAACATCAATTAATGATCATAAAAATGGCATTTATATTGATGTAGCCAATATTTTACCAACAGAAACTTCCAAAACAACACCTTGGACATGACAGAGAGAAAAGCAAACTAAATCTGTGGTGTTTCTATATTTCTTGATTCACAGTGGTCACTACGTTCTTAGATAAATAAACACATGCCATCTGTGTCAACAAATGCCGACAGACACAGCTTATCACCTACACACACACACACACACATACACACGCAGTGGCCCAAGAAAGTACTTGGACACTTAGGACACACTTAATGTATGAATGTCAGCATGTCAGCAGCAAATCAGCATATTCAAATTTCTGATGGATCATGTGACACTGAAGACTGGAGTAATGATGCTGAAAATTCAGTTTGCATTACAGGAATAAATTACATTTTAAAATACATTCATATTCTATATATATTTTTAAAATTGTAATAATACTTTACAGTTTTAGTGCTTTACTGTATTTATGATCAAATTAAAAAATAAAAAATAAAAATATGACATTTGAACAGTAGTGAAGATGAATGATGTATGTGTTTACTTTGTTTTCCAAAGTAGTCTTATATTTGGACCCCACTGGACAAACTACACACATTTTCTTAAAATAAATAATTATATTTTATCAGTCCAATAACAACATGAGTTTTTATCACTGACAGACTGGAGTAATGATGCTTAAAATTCAGCTTTGATATCACAGAAATGATTACTTTTTAAAATGTATTCTATATTCTATATATATTTTAAATTGTAATAATATTTTACAATATTACTGTTTTATTGTATTTATGATCAAACTAAAAATAAAAATAAAAAAATATTGTTTTTTATTGATGCTAAACTTTTGAACAGTAGTGAAGACGAATGAAGTATTTGTTTACTTTCTGATTTCCAATACTTACTGAAACACAGTTATTGTGGTGACCTAAACCTGTGATTAGGACACCTGTGTGGGAACTGACTTCATACATTCACTAATAATTACCTTCATATTATCACCTTCGATATTATAGGGGTTCACTCATAAGTTTAGGTTGCATAATGATGTGTTTTGATGTCATCAGATTGTCATGCTGTAATCTGTGGACTGACTCAATCATTTCATGTTCTTTAATATTGCGTCATTCCTCCGTTTATGTCATTTCTGTGTTCATTAAACTCCTACAGCAGAATTCCACACACAGCGGCACAGCTGACCAACATGCTCCCACAAAGCGCTTCATTAAAAGGAAAATATCACAACAGCTGGAGCTGTTTTTCAGCAGGGTGTTTAGTGCATTAACAGGGAAATCCTGTTATCGGCGTCCATAGCTCCCCAGTGGCCTGTACTCTCAGGGTTAGTGTGTGTGTGTGTGTGTGTGTGTGTGTGTGTGCGTGTGCGTGTGCATGTGTGTGTTATTTGTCAGCTCCACTGTAGCATCTGAGCAGGGATTTTGCCTATGGAAATGTGCATGCGTGTGATGATCAGAAGCTCCTCAGTTGTGTTAAAGCCACGTGTCTGAGCAAGTCTCATCTGGAACAGACTGAAGTGACTCATCTGATGTGGAAAAGGTTTACAAAAAACTATGACAACATATAATATGTGACTCAAAGATTTGGCTTTTCTACACCATCAATATTGACTGACTGATACTTTAGTTTAGCTATATTTCTCCAACCTCCTATCCCAAGTTAATATCCCATGATAATTATATGTAACTAATTTGTATGGTGATTTCTCCCAGCAACCAGCAAACATTTGTTAATTGGATAACTCAGAATTAATTTAAACTGACATGTTTCTGCACACACTTTCATCAAGACAAAAATGCATGGTTTTAATTAAAGTTTAAGTTCTCCACTCAATGTATTGCTGGTTCACCTTCTTAATAGTGGTTTGTTACTTCTATACACATTGTTTGATAGTGAAATTGCACAGTAACCAATAGGAAAACAGTATTTAAAAGATTTCAAAAAGTTGCTTTGTCCATGCTATTGGTTTTGACCAAGGCTTATCTGAAAAAAAAAAAAATAAAAAATAAAATAATAAATTTTAATAAATTGTTTTAAATGTCAATATTTCATGCTAATTTTAATTATTTTTAAGTGTACAAATGCATTTAAAACACTTAGAAATTACAACTGTGAATGAAATAAAATTAATTAAACTAAACTAAAATAAAATGTATAAAACAAAATGGTAAAATACAATAAAATACATATTATTTTTAAAATAAATGCTAATTTTATGTTAAAGTTATTTATTGCAAAATCCACAGATGAATTCAAACACTTCTATTTAAACACTTGTCTAATTTGACCTAACATGCAGCACCACCACCAACATAAATGGTTGTTTTTGTGAAGACTTCTGGTTCATAAGCATTGATCTCACTCTCTTTTTGTTTCTTACAAATTGCGGCTGAGATCCTTCAACAGGACCAGCCGTTTTCTACCTTCACTGGCCCTCAAAAGGGCCCTAAATTGACGTAGTCCCACTTACTTCAAACAAGCTTGAGCCAACCTCTCTTTGAACAGAACAAGCCTCAGTCAATCTGTCTCTTTTGACCAGCACCACTCTCTTCACATAAAAGCCATCTTTCAGTGAGCACCCCGCCATTCATCGAAACCATGTTTACATCAAACTGCATGTTATTGCAATTCAAATAAGTACCATTGAAACCCAACCAACCTTACAGTTTCTTTATGATGCTAACAGCGCCGAGGGCCGCTTTCTATGGCTCTATATGTTCAAGGCAGCGCCTCGGGCAGGATCTGCGATGGAATTTATGAGAGCAAATGGCAGCCCAGCCTGGAAAGTGTTTATACACCGTTGTCCCACAATTCAGTGATTTGGTTTTTATTCATTCTTCCACTGACATCTGCTGAACTGATTTTCTGAGAGAAACCTTCAACTTTGTTTGTGAAAGCAAAAGACAGATGACAGACAAGCTCAGCTTTACCTTCACAGAATGAGCGGTTCTTGTCAAAAGCAAACCAATCGTTTCTTGATTTTGGATCCATCTCAAATATTACATTTACTTTCAATAAAAGACATACAGTATATAATGGGAAAAAAAATATTGTATTGCTCTTTTAAACGCTGAGGTACTATGTAAACACACACTTCTGCTCAAAAGTTTGGGGTCAGATTTTTTAATGTTTTTGAACAAACTCTCATATGCTCACCAAGGTTGCATTTATTTGATTAAAAATAAAGTAAAATATTGTGAAATATTATTACAATTTAAAAGAACTGTTTTCTATTTGAAAGAATTTTAAAATGTAATTTATTTTTGTGATGCAAAGCTGAATTTTCTGCATCATTACGCCAGTCTTCAAAGTCGCATGATCCTTCATGAATTAATGTTATTGTGCTGCTCAAATAACATTTCTTATTATTACCAAAGTATATTACCAATATATATTTAGTAAAATATTAGATCTGATCATCGCTCTCTTCACAGTTACAGATTTTTGTGTAATCATTTATGTAGTTTCATTTTGCTGATCTAATTATGAGTTATATCATGCATACATGTACTACAAAGCGAGACATAAGAGAGATGAAGCAGAGAGAAGTGGAACAGTGCAGACAAACAAGCAGTTCACTGCATCAGTGAGGTCTATCCGACAGATCTCAGGGTTGTGGAGAGGACAGAAGAGAGAGGATGGAAAAAAATACAAAGTGAAAGAGAAGCACTTACCTGGACGTCCTTCCCAGCCCACTTGCATTCATCTCGCCGAGAAGGTGAAGGAGGCCAGGATATCTACCGGTCAGAGAGAGAGAGAGAGAGAGAGAGAGAGAGTTAAAGGAGAAAGAATACTGGGAAATCTTTTGTTGGAAGCTTCTTGTTGTCTATTAACCTTTAGAGACCCACTAGCAACCTACTTGTTTTGAGCAAGTAAATTTTTCCTCTTAATATCGGTTAAAACTACAAAACAGTAGCAGTAATTCACCCTAAAATATACCATAGAAATAAGTTTATCAGGACAATATTACAATTTGAAGCTCCCAGCATGCAATACACACACATCACATTAAGGTCACTGATGCCATTGATAACCATTTTAGATCAAATTTAGCAATCTACAAAAAGTATTTGAACTGTAATATTATTATATTATATATTACATAATTAATTTAACAATTTATTACAACATGTTTAGTAATAAAAAGGGGGGAAATGTACTTAATCACACAAGAGAGTCCTTCAAGTTAAAAAACAACAAATATTTATTATTATTAACCATGTTAAAAACAGTTGAGCTGCTTATTTATTTTATTTATTTATTTATTTTTTTTCCTCAGGACTCTTTGATGAAGAGAAAGTAAAAAAAAAAAACAGCATTTATTTGAAGTAGAATATATTGTAACATTATACATTTGTAATATTATAAATACCTTACTGTCACGTTTGACCGATGTATGCATCCTTGCTAAATAAAATTATTAATTTAATAAATAAATAAATAACTTGCTGACCCAAAATGGTCAGAACATTTGTTTATCCTAATTTCTAGCTTGTTAAACCATATGTACTTGTATACTTCGTAAAACAAAATTTCACTCCAAAATGGTAAATATGCATAATCATGAAAATTTTTATAACCACTGATTTCCTAAAAATATGCCTGTCCCGAAGCTCCAACATATATTCCATTCTTTAACACAAATCTGTATACATCTATATTAGCTAACGCATTAGCTCGAGTCTAGACACAACTTTCCAGATGTGTTGTGTAAATCCTAGGAATCGTGCAAGAGGTCTTTGGTGGAAAGAGTAATGGAATTGTATTAATGGGAAGAACTGAATATTCACTCTTGGAAGTTGGCATGGAGGAAGAAAGTTTTCTTGGGTAGCGGTACATGTTGCCCTCATTAGACCTCCATTATAAAAGTGTTATAGTATACGTCACTATTCCTGACAACAACTGAATTAGTTGACCCCCTTTTTTGTTTTATAATGGGACAAAATGACCAATGGAAACATCTCTATAAACCTCTTTCAGCTCAGGTATATATATAGAGAGAGAACATGTTCTGTGTGAACAGCTTCTTATGTAACAAAGATAGCTGACTAAAGTAAATTCTTCAGGATAAAATTATATATATATATATCCTGTGCTTCCTCATACGGTAACATTTATATTACCTTTGTTCTGTGAAGGTTATTTTTATAAAGTTGTATATAGACTAAAATGGGCTGTGGTTTTGCCCTGGCGCCGTTTGTCTGTACTTTGCTTCGTTTATTTTGTTCATTATTTATCCAGGTGAATGGATAGCAGCTCTCAGCCAGACTCTATGTGATCAGTATGACAGCTTTGCCCTTAAATATTCATACTCTTTTCACTGGAAACAGATCCCCCTGTGTGCTGATGTGTTCATGTTTGTGTGTATAAGACTGAGAGAGAGAGAGAACAAGAGAATAAGAGAGAGAGAGCGAGAGAAAGAGAGAGAGACCATGTATGTTTAAGTAGCAAGAACAGCTATTTTATATGTATCTTTTATGTATATAAAGCATGCATAATGCTTATCAATTTCTCATTGTGCTATATTACCAAATATTGGATTCAGTCTTAACTTGTTTCTGTCGATTATGACAGGTTTTGTATTTCTTATTTAAACAGATTGATTGTAGGCCTCATTGATCTGAGAGTGTACACCTCAGTATTGGGGTAAATATTGCCAAAATTATCCACAGTGAATGCATTTTTCACTCAAAAACTGAGGTGCATAAGCTCAGATCAATGAGACCTACTATTATCAGTTCTAGGGATGTAACGATTCACTCAACTCACGATTCGATTCGAGTATCTTCGGAACACAAATTAAGATATTTTTGATGAAATGTGAGAGCTCTCTGACTAGGGATGTAACGATTCACTCAACTCACGATTCGAATCACGATTTTGATTTCACGATTTGATTCGATTCACGATTTTTTTTTTACAAAATGAGATTTAAGACAAATTATAAATTAAATATGTCCTTTTATTTTTGCTTGGACAAAATGATGCACGTTTCTTTGTGAAATTGAAATATAACACTATAATAATTAGGGGTGTAACGATTCATTGATATGGATCGATATATTGATATGATGTCTGACGATACGATGCATCGATGCCACGCGTAAAGAATACTTTCCGTACCCACTGTAAGTACTGCCCGAAGGCACAAGGTGAGCATAAAAGATGCTCGGGATTGTTGGCGGAACAGTCGAACACTGTGTGAGAAGTTTTCTGCGCACACATCTAAAGCACGCGCACGCACGCACACAGACAGCAGCATCTACACCGCGCGAATACTAAATTGAGCTCTCTTCCGCTTTTGTGTGCATGGATGACTAAATACAGACAAAATTACTTCAATGGATGAATAAATACAGACAAAATTACTTCAAAATGCGCGGGTGAATATCCTAGTAAACACAGTCGGTTAGGCATATGTCTTAACGTAAACAGTTGAGAAAGAAAAGGCATGTGTATCACTAGTTAAATCCGTGCTTTCTTTCTTAAAGTTAAAGCAAACTAATAATAAATCTAATGGTGTCAAAGAAAAATACAAGTGCTCACTGCTCCTGACTAAATAACCTTTGTAACATCAAAAATGATTAATCTATATTTAATTTATACATTGAAGACTATGCACTTATTTTACATTTGATTATTACATTTCTGTAGCGTACCTGAAAATTGATTTTAGACTGAGCTGAAAAACCTGAAAAGCACTGTTTATTGAACTTGTGTCTTTGTATTTATTTTCTTCTGTTGCTTGTAATTTGGTTATCTGTAGAAAATATTTTTAGCACTGAGCCCATAGTAGCAGCCACAATTGTTTTTCCAATTGTTTATTTTCTTTATTATTAAAAAAAAAAAGTGTAGGCCTATTTTTTTGTTGTGAACGTCCCAATTGAGGTACAGGATGTGAAAATTTCAGATAAATGTTCATGTTATATATTTTCGGTTGCATTTGCGAGTTAATAAAAATGTAGATGGTTATTTAAAATAGGTATATAATATCATAATATCGATGTATCGATCGATATACTCCTGTATCAAATTGAACCGTAATCGTATCGTATAATTTTTTGAGGTATCGGCAAATATCGTATCGCTGAGTATGAGAATCGATATCGTATCGTATTGTGACGAACCATCCGATTTACACCCCTAATAATAATATACTAATATAGCACTTGCATAATATTGCTCTTTTGTTGGTTTTGATTGCTTCTATTGTCCTCATTTGTAAGTCGTTTTGGATAAAAGTGTCTGCTAATTGTCTAAATTTAAATATAATATAAATGTAAATAACAAAACTAAATTGAAATTTTAAAACAAGCCCCAAATCAAATAAATAAGTAACACAAATAAAATAAATCTCTTCATATAAACAAAATAAGGCTTTGTCTGTGCTCTTTCCATGTAAAATTAGAGTCAACCACTCCATTTTAATCATGATCCAAACAAAGATGCTGCATACATGCAACATGAGCAGTTTTTAATCTAAATTAGATTGTATAATTTCGAAATTTGAAGCAAAATCAGAATGGTTTGACTTCAGTTTTGTGAAACTATACATACAAAAATATCTGCATGAAACAGAAACAGCAGATGAGCTGAATGAGATGCAGATTCACTCTCTGCCAGCAGGTGGCGCTTACAGCGTTTCCTTGGTTTCCGCTGTAAACAAAGCAGCGCTGCACTTATGAACTTTAATATGCATTATACAGAGGCAAGATACAAAGAAAAAATACCATCTAAACTTTTCTAAAGACAGTAAGTTCCCTTCAGACATACATTAATATAAACTCCTACCTCTAAATTAATCGCGTTTTTGTTTAGCATCTCAACCGATTTGAATCATCACATATTTGACAAAACCTGTGCTAACTGAAAGAAAACAAGTTGACAAAAAGATTGAATCTGAGATTTGGTGATAATATAGCATAATGAAAGATTTTAAAGGCTAGCCATTTTTGACTGGGAACACCAAATTGGAATTGTAAAGGATTTTAAGCACAGGCTATTTTAAGTATTTTTGCTTTAATTTGTTAGCTGTGGTGTTTAAAGCTGATGACTTTTGAGACACAACATCCCTGAAAGGATTTAGTGTGCTGACAGTTTTAACATGCTAACTGTGACTTCTGAGAAATCACAAAATCACAATCCTGACAGCAACCAAAACATCCTTTTCAAGACAATTTCAATCAATTTCATTTGAATGATGTCCCATGTGCAGTGTTGCCAGATTGGATGGACTATTTCCAGCCCAAAAGCTCACAAAAACCCGCCCACTCCAACAAAAAAACACCAAAACTTTAACTGTCAAAATAATGTGATAGAATATGTCAATCAAGGTTGATAAGAGCCATTTTTAACTCCTTAAAGCAAAATAATGATGACAAAATAATATAAATATAACGTTAGATACATTTCAATCAAATCGGGGCAAATACATTAAAGAGAATTACCAAATATGATCAAAATGACAATCAAGAAATTAACATACCCTCGAAAAAACACATGCATCATTTTCAATGTCAACAGTTAGAATTTAAATGCAAAAAAGTGCCTAATATAAGTGATCGGAAAAAGCAAAGCAATTAGGTATTTCACACTCGTTTATGCACACACCATGACCGTCAAAACTGTGCCATTCATTGATGCATACAATTCATTGTTATAAATAACAACAACAATAATGCGCTTACCTTCGTGTCGCTCTATAATTTCACACAGAACTAGAGGAAGTGTTTCGTGAAGTTCATATTGTAGAACATTAGGCTACAGAACGTTAAACACCAATCTGGTCAAAACCAATCTGGACCGTTTAAAAGATAAAAGACAGGATCGTATAGATATAAATAGATTTTGATTAAATAATTTAACTGTGCTCTGATTTCGGAGTTGCAGTGATATTAGAGCCTTCGTGTCATCTCTCCCTCAACAGGTGTAATTCACGTTTTGACAGTTAAAACACTCTCCCACTCTTTACCATGTAACTTATATTTGTGACCCTGGACCACAAAACCAGTCTTAAGTCGCTGGGGTATATTTGTAGCAATAGCCAAAAATACATTGTATGGGTCAAAATTATCGATTTTTCTTTTATGCCAAAAATCATTACATTTACATTTACATTTAGTCATTTTGCAGACGCTTTTATCCAAAGCGACTTACAATTGGGGGATACATAAAGCGATTCTTCTTAAAGAGGCAAAAAGATACAGGAAGTGCTTGTAATACCAAGTTTCTAGACATTGTTCAAATAAGTGATTGGCTAAAAGTGATTGGCCGCATCAACATCAGCACCAGTCATCTTTGCAGTGTGCGTGTGTGTTTAGTAACGTCGTGATGACTGATTGGATGCAGTACATGCACACTTGGGACTGTTTGTTAACCAATTAGCCTATACAATTTATGTGTTTGAAAACTGACCCCAAACCAGCCCAAATTTTGTCCACCCGCCCAAGCCAATTTTTACCCGTACAATCAAATTCAAAACCGCCCAATCTGGCATCACTGCCCATGTGCAATGCTGACCATCCAAATTGGTTAATGTAATCCTGATTGTTTTAATGGCTGTTCTAACACCCTCTTCTTACCAGTTGCATTTCCAGATTGATGTCCACCAAGTTGAAGGACAGCACATGGTCTTTGGCCCCCACAAAGAGCCGACCTCTCTCCTCGTCCAATAAAAAGGAGTGATAGGCAGAGCTGTTGGCCAATCCGTTGAAAGTGAGCAGGTTGTTGGATTCCAACATTTCTGTGGGAAAAATGAACATAGTATATTGGATTTATTGGGTCTCCTACAAACTTCAAAAGCTGACAGAAACATTAACACCCATATGCTGTGCTTTCAAATATGGTCCACAATACGTAAAACTTGATGCTTTCCGACCTCATCTTCATTTTTTAGAGTTATATGGTTGAGAGGGAGACAGATAGATGGACCTTGGCTCTGACAGCGAACAGCTCAGCAGGGACGGCAGCTCTGCTCTAGTGTGTGTGAGACGTGTGACTGTGGTTTGGCTAAAAGACAGCTGGGAAAGCTGGCGGTGCTCATGGATACTTTATTTTACATGGATAGATATTTGCTTGTGGATTTTGCTTTTGTTCCTTATGTAGTTTATTCTCTACACAGCAAAAAGCTGAATGAAACCAAGCCAACAAGAGTAAACGAGAGTAATCTACATAAATTAGCTTCAGGTAGCTTCAAAATATTTCCTAGGGATTTCTTATTTTATTTGTTTGTTATAGGAATAGCCTAACCAAAAATGACATTTCTGTCTTCATTTACTCGCGCTCAGATTCACTCAACAGTGACTGACAAGCCACAAGAACGCACAGTAAAAGTAGGAAGTCTTCAGAAGACGTGCAGTAGCTTTTTGTGAGGAACACACTGGAATTTAAGTTATCTTGACATTCAAATTTTGAAAATGTGCATGCAGAGATGATATCTGAGGGCTACAGTGGATTTTCATTGAATAATGACTGACAGTTTTGGTTTGTTCCTCAAACAAACCTATCATGTTGCTTCAGACGACTCAGAATAAAGTGCATGATTTGTATGGAACATTTATTTTTTGGCTATCAAGTCCTTTTTGGAGGACTTATCATGCATTCGCTGTATTCAAAAAACACTTTGAACAGGATGCCTTACATCTTTAATATACTCTCAGAAAAAAGGTACAAAAGCTGTCACTTGGGCAGTACCCTTCAAAAGGTACACCTTTGTACCTTATTTACTCCTAAAGAGTGCATATTAGTAGCTTAAAAGTGCATATTGGTACCTGGATGGCTCAAATTAGTGCCTGTTGAAAGGGTACAGTCCCAGTCACAGCTCTGGTACCTTTTTTTCCGAGAGTTTACATCTCTTAACTGATATTCTACACAAGAAAGTAAGTCATACAGGTCTGGAACCTGGAATCTGTTTAAGTCACTAAGACAAATAAAATTGAACGTTTTGTCAGAGTCAGCATGTAGCAGTCAACACGCATACCTAACTGTGGGTCTCTGTCCGTCATTATATATAACTCTTAAGTTTGTTCTGTTAGTTGGTGTGTGGTGTAAAGCCACGTTAAAGAAAACAGAAAATGTGCGACAGGACCAGCAAGCTGTAATTACAGCATTTGTTCTTAAGGGAAGTAAGATTTTCCCTGCCGTCACAATTGCTCCCCAGAGCGACATTAATAGCAGCTGAGAAATATGGAAGTGTTTGGACAATTATTGTAACCTATGTGTGTGTGTGTGTGTGTGTGTGTGTGTGTGTGTGTGTTAGGTTGTATTAGGTTAAGGCAAAAAGGGCAGCAGATGAAACACACAGTGAGGGATAGAATCATCCACATTACTTTTAGGATCCAAAAATGTTTTTTAGCCTGTTGCTTACCTACTAAAAATTGCTAATTAATTAATTAATAAAAAAGCATTTTATACACACACACACACACACACACACACACACACACATATAAACAAGTGAATTAAACAATGAATTAAGGAATACTTAGTACTTACATAATACTTAAAGCAATTTTGCATCATGTAAGTCTTCATAACTACACACTCACACACTTATAATGTATTTATATGTCAGAACGGGTTTTCAAAGGGCCTGAGGGGAAAAAGAGGAAGAACAGGTGAGAGGAAAGAGTGAAAGAGGAAAGTGTGAGAAAGGAAAGACAAACCTTGTGGAGTGCACAGAGGAGAATAGAAGACCAGAATGAAGAAAGGTTAAGACTAAGGTTGAGATGACTTAAAAGAGGTCAGTTAGAGAAGAGGAGAAAGAGAGAACGAGAGTGAATCTCTCACTTGGGTTTGGAGTGGCTGTGGTGTTTCCATTTGGCACCATGACTAAAAAACACTCAGAATGCCTTTTATACACTCAGACACACTCGAAACACCATGGAATTCATCTCACCATCACTTCAATGTGACCGCTCACGAACACACAGGCTTTTTCGAAGACAAAACTGTGTCTGTTCAAATAAAAACTGTTCAGAAAGCTATAATCCTTTAATTTCAGTCAAGACCTCACACAAAATCAGACAGTTTTTCACTATCTCTGTGCTCACTATGGGGAAAGAAATTGTGGAATTGGTTTAAACATGATAAAATGTGTAAAACAGAGCACTATTATTCACAGCTGAAAGCCTTGGCAAATAAGCAAAACTGTAAACAAAATAAGTGAAATGCACATTTAGACATTTTTGCAAATACTGTAAACTTGCAAAAAATTATTAAAATATTTATAAAATATATTTACATTGTACAATATTTGCTTATTTTAAGTAAATATAATAATGCATGTGTGTGTAACATCAACTGACACAGGCGTCTCATCGGATTGTCAAGGGTCTGCTGCTTGCGTAATACACTTGTGCTGAGAAGAGGTCTAATTAAAATATGCACACATATACAGCAGTCAAACACACAAACACTCTCTTAAACTGCAAAATGACTCCATCAACAATCACAAACACTCACTTTAGAGAGGAAATTAACTGCACTTGATTACTGTCGAATTTTGAAAAGCATTGCATTTGAACAAATAGTCTGTGTACAGTATGTACAAATGTGTGAATGTACTAAAACATTGTGACTTTGTTGTAATTGTGTCATCATCGAAACAAATCAGTCATCAAGTTTTTCTCTGGTAAATAGGTGAAAACAAAGCATGAGGTAATGTTTAGATTTTTTAACATCTCTGTTATGATCCAGATGGTTGCCAGGGCATTCCAAACTCATAAATCAGATACCACAGATAGAACATCATCATACAATTAGTACATCATTCTGCTCATTGTGCATGTCTTTGAGTGTGTGATCAGATTGAGGTGTGAGAAGTGCATTTAATTGGGTTTTGTAATAAAATACCTTCTGAGAACATTAAGTTTTCAACCTGGAGTAATAAAGCCTGATCTTGTGTAAAATGTGAATATGAGATTTATGATCTAACTGCCTAGTAAAACAGTGAAAAGTGCTTTTTTAAATCAGTAATATCCATTACACACAGCCACATAACTCCGATATAAAGACTCAAAAAGTGACTGCTCTTGGCAGGTTTCAGTTAGAATTCATTATAGCGACAGTTGCTGTGTGAATCAATAGTGCATGAGCTGTAATTATCATATAGCCCAGAGTTATTTATCTATTAAAGACTACCTGAGAAAACCCTGAGGAGCAAGTTCTCAGAATAAAGGATGAGAACTGAACTAAACTTTGAGCTGCAAAGACAAAGACAAGGAACACCAAACGGGTTTAAAGTTCAGTCTAACTATCAATCTAGAGTTGCATAACTATCAATCTAGAGTCTAAAGTCGCTTTTTACATACTGGTAAAAAATGTATAGCCTGAATGCACTGTAAGTAACTGTAAAAGCGTCTGCTAAATGTATAAATTATTAATTATTAAATTATTAAAGTTGCATTACATTTATTAAAAGTGACAGTAAAGACACTTATAATAAGATTTCAAAGACAACTTTCTATTCATCAAAAAATCCTGAAAAATGTATGAAACTAAAATATTAAGCAGCACAACTGTTTTCAACATCAATAATAATTAAAAATGTTTCTTGAGCAGCAAATCAGCATATTAGAATGATAGAATGACAATGAAGACTGGAGTAATCATGCTGAAAAATCAGCTTTGTCATCACAGGAATAAATTACATTTTAAAAGATATTAAAATAGAAAGCAGCTCTTTAAAATTTTAATAATATTTTACAATATTACTGTTTTTTTACTGTATTTTAGATCAAATAAATGCAGCTTTGGTGAGCACAATCGACTTCATAAGAGACTTCTTTAAAAACCTCAAACCCGAAACAGTAGTGTATCATGGTTTAGCTGAGTCAGGACAAAAACGGGTCATGTTCTGTGTCAGATTCCAGAGCATACGGTGCCCCTGCCTGGCATTGTGGGTAATCTACAGTAGCAGCACGCAGTCACACAGGAGGAAGTGGCTTTAGACATGCTGCTAATCTGAACTTCGCCGGTTTAAAGAGGAGAAGAGCTAGTCTCAGCCTCTTCAAACCACTGAGACCGTCTCTCTGTCTCTTTCCCTCCATCTATTGTTGTGGAAAAACATTGAGAATACAAGCGAGGAAGGGAGGGCAGGTGGAGGCAGAGGAACAGTCCCATCTGAGGCAGATAAAAATAAAATTCCCTACCCTACATACTGCCTGCACTCTCTGTGTGTGTCACACACGTGTGTGTGTGTGTGTGTGTGTGTGTGTGTGAACTTTTATAAAGAATATCTCTTTGGATTTGAGACTTTAGTCTTTGCAACTTTACAGATCTTCTTTATGCACCAAGACCTTGTAACACTCCAAAGAGAAAGGACAAATTGAAATCGCATCATATGACCCCTTTAAAAGTAATGGGCGTGTCAATCCTAAATTTAAGACTCCTTAACCCCTTAACTGTCACCCCCCCATTTTTTTAAATAGGCATGAAAGTGCACTATCCAAACTTAAATTGTTGTAATTTATGAACACTTTGGAATACAGACACAAGGTTGGTCTCTTTTTAAAGAAGAAAATCAGCAGATTATTGATTATTGGATTTTTTTCAAAATATAAAAGTATCAAAAAGTTATAGAAGTTTAAATTTACTGTAAATAAAATACACTATATTAATTTTATGTTATTTTATATATAATAGATATTTTACATAACAGTTTTCACTCTAAAACTGATATAAAATTAAAGCCTTATGTCTAAATAAGTTATGTTCCAAATTTGAAGTTGATATGAAAAAAATTGAGGTTCCTGTGAAATTTTATTTAGGGTGTTATACCACAAATAGCCACCGGGTGCCATCCAAACTCCATTTATTTTTTTTTATGCATTTTTCTGTCTAGATTTCTCTGTCAATATTACTTCTAATGTAATGTGACAGTTAAGGTGTGAATTTTTGCTCTAAGAGTATTTCACAAAGCGTTTTAGCGCTAAAACTAGCTCCTAACTCTGTGAAAGGTTAGGAGTAGTGAAGAGGACTCCTAAGTCACTAAGACCAAGTCACAAACTATTCCTAAAATGGCTGTTGCCAGCCATCTGCCTCTGAACGTAAACATTTTAGAAACATTTGATGATAATGACCTTTTAAAAAGGTATGACCTTTGGTTTGTTTTTTTTTTTGTTGCTTTTTTACATTTGCATGTATTACTATCAGCCATGATTATTCTACTCTGTTAATTAAAAGGCTGTTTATAAGCATATCCGCTAACTGTTTTTGAGAAGCATACATGTAAGAGGCTGACAAAAAGCTGAACATATACTTGTTTAATTAGTGACACTTATCCTGCATTTTAAAATCTTTATTTGAATGTGGCAATTAACATTTTTCTTTTTAAACCATTATTTGAATATGGCAACATAATATTGTGCTCTACAATATTTCCATGAATAAATCTCTGACAGAGACTATCAGCCAATCACTGTGTGCATAGTTAATACGCATGCTGACATCATCCATAGCAAGAGGTCAACCCCGCCCCCTTACTCTTAGCTTAAGACTTCTCTCTATTCCTTAATAAAAGTTTGTCTCAGCAGCAAACTCTTAGCTAAAAACTGCTATTACTGCTATTTAGGAGAACTCTTAGTGGTAAGATAAAACGTTTTGTGAATACGGGCCCTGATTATTAGCGTACCTGATTGTTTGAACTCTTTCCACAGGGTCCAAAGACGATTTTAAGGCAATCAAATACCCGAAATCAAATCAATCCATTTCTCTCGTGTCTTTTTGCTTTCCAAGGGGAAAACCTTTATTATGGCATAAATATTTTCCATTTCACAGGAATTTGGCAGAGTATTGTTTTAGGTGTGTGCGCTCTAATGCTGCGGCTTTATTTCTGAAGAGGATACGGAGAGTTCACATGCTGCAAATGCAATCCAACACCAGATTCTTGGCGTGTTTGTGGATTAAAAGCTTAATTAAAGTGAAATAAAATTTCTCTCATTCCTTCATGAGATTATAGCCGTCTTAAAACATTCACTTCGGAATGGGATAGCTTTACACCAAAAACATTATTCCACCACACAAATCCACACACACACATGCATACAGTACTAGGCAATCTCTTGTTTCTTTACCACTTATTTGAGACAACATGCAGCCACATCCATTATCCTGTTCTTTATGTCTTTCCACACCAGCTGACAGTTATGTAAAGGTGTTATTGTTAACTTGCCCCGGGAACTTTCAGCTCAGAGGGGACACTGATACCATCCCTGTGAGGAACACCAGTGCTCAGTCAGGACTTCCTCATGGGTGGCTTCCTCTCCACAGACACACACACACACACACACCTCCATTCTATGGAAATACAGCTGTACAGCATGTATGTGAATGTGTACAGGTTTGGTTGTACACGTGAGGACCACATTTTGGAATATATTCTCACTTAGTAAAACACAATAAAAACAACTTGTGAAGACATTTAAAGTGGTCCTCAATATTTAAAAGGTTCATAATTCAGCCAAATCATGTTTTGATTCAAGTATGATAATGTGAGCAGGTTTCTGTGAAGGTTAAGAGTATAGAAAATATCATTATCATAGTTTGAAAAACTTTATGTCTATGGGAGGACCTCTAGGAAATTTTGTCTTCTTGTAAATGGCTCAACTTGTCTGGGTCATGTTGTCAGGATAATCTAAAAATGTGTTTCATGGGTAAGATTTAAATCAACTGGTAAAAATAAAATAATAAAATAAAATAAATGTTTAAATACATTTTATATTTCTAAAAAAGAACAAAAATATATATTTTTTTTTTTCAAAAAGTAAAAAAAAAGTTTTTTGTTTTTTTTATAATTATTTATTATCATTTAAAATGGATTTCACCATTGGAATGCATGTTTAACGGTCATATCAGGGAATAAGTAAGCAAGCAATTAAGTGCATAAATTAACAAATGAATAAGCGAATAAATGAATACAAGTTAACAACAAGACATTTACTTTGTACAGTGTTCTTTTGTGCATTAATAATATTCTGCAAGAAATATTACCACACGAAAACACAATATTAGTCAAACCTGTTTTATAACTATTAATGCTATATTAAGTTATATTTCTTAAATACAGTATAACTTAAAAATGTTTTTTGTTGTTGTTTTTTATTTATTTATTTCTTTTTTGATTAAAACACTTTCTTTCTTTAATCCAACCTATAATGACTACAAGCAAACAATTCTAGGATTCTCACAAAAATTGGCTAAACAAATGGTTTGATTTTGGTTGCAACAATCTGTTTGTCCGACCAAAGGAATACAGAGGTTTTAAAAAAAAAAAACTACTTAAATAAATAAATAAATTACACACAGCCACATGCATTTTAATTGACGAGAATTCAGCAAAGGATGAATCAGCCAGACTGTGGTGACAAATGTTCACAGGTGTGTGAGTTTGCTCTGGTGCTGGTGGATATCAGAATCAGTCTTGGCATTTCACCAAGCCGTGTTTGCTTAGATCAGCCTAGAGTACATTGCAAACACACACACACACTCTCTCTAGGTGCAAAACACAAACACATATTCCCTCTCCATATCTCTTTGTTTCTTTCTTCATTGTTTTCCACACAAACAGTGTGTGTATGCCTGTAGGTGTCAGTGTTTGATACGGTAAACAGCTCCAGAGGTACATACGTGTGTGTGTGTGTGTGTGTGTGTGTGTGTGTGTGTGTGTGTGTGTTGGGGCAGATGAGAGCTCTTG
>NW_015552592.1:486200-491130 GCF_001515605.1 Sinocyclocheilus anshuiensis | reverse complement strand
CAGCTTCCGCCAGCCAGCTAATGAGGAGCTGTCAGTGCAATTAGAAAGCTGGCAGAGAGAGAAATGGCTCACTTTTATACAGCCATCTGCCCTGACTGTTAAACCTCTCTCTGTGTCTCTTTCTAATTACAGAGGGAGGGAGGAACGAGCTCTTGCATTTAAACACTCGTACTGTGAATTCACTCCTGACAGTTCACTTCATCACGAACGCCAGTCGGATGTGAAGAGTTGTAATGTTTTAACAAAACCGCACCGTTAAAAACAGCCACCTTGCGTTATACTGTCTGCAATTATCATAACACACTCCCTCAAATCACTGGGAATCTTATAAACAATTTACTCTAGCTGAGCAACAAAAGTGGAGGAAAGTACATGCAGAGAAGAATATAATAGATCAGTGGTTCTCAAGCAGTGGGTCGTGACCCAAAAATGGGCAAGTCTGTTCTGATAGGGGCAAACAATGCTTGTATAGCAATAATAAAATCTAACATCATGCATAGTTATTACAGCAAAAATAAATAGTCTTTTCCACATTTCCTATTTATGGTGCAACTTTGCAGACGCTAATCAAATTAGCAGATGCCAACATAGACAGTCTAAATGACATGTTCTCATATAAAAAAGAAAAAAAAGACATGAATAAATCTATGCAAGGTGAAAACTGTTTATGAATTTAAAACAATTATCGTACTGTGTTGCATACTGAAGCAAAACCACCGTGATAGATCATTTATGATTGACTGATATTATTAAGTTAGACTCAAAATGTACATGTTGTAAATTAAAAACAGAGTTTAGTCTGAATTTTTGGCATTTGAGCTGTACGTGTAGGTGTTTCAGGGAAACAATGAATGCCAGTGGTTTAAACATTCCCACCTGTGCATCCAGACAAACGCATTCAGCCCACAGGCTCTGTGAACGCACAAACTTAACAACACATGCCTGATTTAATCTGTGCAGGAAACTGAACTAATTACCCAATATTGTGTGATACATAATATTGTATCTTGTAGAATTAAACCTAAATGCGTCCTTCAAACATAATACTGTAAACCTCTAAACTGTACAAAATGCTTCAGTCCTTTAAGTGGTAACAGCTAAAATAACAGTTTTTTTTTTTCAGTCAAATGTAATTTTTAATATTACTGAATCAACCATAACAGGTTATCCAAACAAAAGTAATATTTCGGGTCAGATAAGGTAGAAATAGTACCTTAAATAATTGTGCAGATCCAATTTTTAAGGTTAAATGTTAAAAATTAAGAAGAAGAAAAAAGAGAGAAAAAGGCATTGTTGATAAAATCTAAGATTGTCTCTTAACAGAAAAAAAGATTACTGGAATATGTTTTACAAGAAAATATATTTCTGCTTTCTACTTCAAAATTTCACATTCAATTCAGTGTGTTCGTTTTGTAATTATTTGTGTAATTTACTTGCAATTTCTCAGTGAAAACTGTTAAATCCTACACCAACTTTTTTCAGTGCTTGCACTACTGGCACAAAATCTAATTTTTGATCTATAATTTCACCTCTCATCACTAGCCAAACACAATTTCACTTTCAACAGCACCCCTCTAATATTTTAGTTATGAATAATGAATGCAAATATCCATAAGTATCCATGACTATGAATATGAAGCTCAGCTTCGCTTTCAGAAACATCTTTCAAAATGACCAACCATGCATAATTAAACCATGTGAATCATATTAATGAAATCAACCAGACCCGTATGCCAACTCCAGACAAGAAAGCATCAATAAACTTTAACATCTGCTTTTCTAAGCTTCCTCAATCATTGTCTGATTTCCCCCTTTCCCAGAATCCCCATCAGCAGCAGAACCAGAAGGTGACTGACCTTTATACGAGAGTTTGAGTCGGGGTACGTTGTTCTTGATCCTCTGAGCGTCCGTTCCTCTCTCCGGCACACCGAGCGTCCACAGCAGCAGTACAATCCCCCACAGGTAGTCCATTTTCACCCCTGCCTGTGTGCAGTCCACTGGCCTCTGGTAAACACGGTTTCGTTCAGCAATCCAGTCCTTTGGAACGCCACCTGAGGATGGAGCAGGTGTGTCTGTGTGTTAAATAAGTCACACAACGTTCACATTTCTCCTGGTGAAGCAGTCACAGCCTCAGGAGAGGACCACGAGTGTCCACACCACTCACTGTCTCACTTTAAAGTGTGTTCCTGTGGTTGTTTATCTCCTAGATGCTGTGCGCTCTTCCTCTCTGACTGTTTTAAATAGTAACACAGTTGAGACTAGACTCAACTAAATCTCGGTGAAGCCCTAGGCACTTCTCTCTCTCTCTCTTTGCAAAAGCTCAACGCACACACGGCCACAGCGCAAGACTGAGAGAGAGCGGAGCCAGCTCAGAAAGACTGTGAGTGAGAGAGAGAGAGAGAGAGAGAGCGAGAGGAAAGGGGAGGGCTGTGCTTCCAGCAGAAGATCCTCTAGGTAGACTTTTTTCCTACTTCCACATCCCACACACACTGTCAAAGTTGCACTCACTCTACAAGAATCATTCTGACATTGGAGGGCATGTGTGGTGTGGTAGATATTTCCTAACCTCACTGTCCTGGTTTCCCAATGTTTATTTTGCTCTATATCTAACGCAAGAACAGACTTTATGTCCTACTCGGGACATTAGGAAGTTGTCCCTTCCTGTCCATTTCTCGCACTGTTCTCTGCCGCCCAGGAGTCTGAAAACACTCGTCAAACTCCACCCTCACACCAGACGTTTATTTTTAGCACGTCTCCCCGTGTGAGGTGAAGGCGTGTGGCAGGAAGGATGATATTCCATGTTTAAAGAAAGGCTGGTCAGGACACTTATAAAGTTAAAGGGATAGTTCATCATTTAATCGCATATCAGTTATTTACACTGTCAATATACAAAAGTAGCCTATCGTAAAACTGGTGCATCAAACTTGTGTGCTTTATTTGTGTGAAGAACAGACTGAATTGAGCTCTGATGGAGCTCATAAATCGTAATTGACGTGGCACAATCACGTCAAACTATTTTATTTATTAATTTTTTTTATTATACTTTTATTTAACAAGGATGCATTAAATTGATCAACAGTGACAGTAAATAAGACATTTATAATGTTGCTAAAGATTTATTTCAAATAAACGCTGTTCTATTCATTAAAGAATCCTGAAAAAAAAAAATGCATCACGGTTTGCTCAAAAATATTAAGCAGCACAACTGTTTTGTGATGTTTGCTGAGCACAATTTAGCATATTATACTGATTTCTGAAGGATCATGTGACACTGAAGACTGGAGTAATGATGCTGAAGATTCAGCTTTGCATCACAGGAATAAACTACATTTTAAAATGTAATAGAAAACAGTTTTTTAAAGTTTTATTACAAATATTTCACAATATTGCTGTTTTTACTGAATAAATGCAGCCTTGGGGAGCATAAGAAACATTTGAAAGGTAGTATTAATATATAAAAATAAAAAATATATATAAATATAAATTCACATTATTTCCTGTGTAGAAGAGTGGATACCATCTTATTTCATATTTCGCAGAATAAATAAAATAACATATTCAAGGATAACATGAGGGGTGAGCAAATAATGACAACATTTTCATTTGTTCCTTCAAGTATAACTAACATTACAGAGCTAAATAAGTTAAAGGGGGGATAACACACACAGTTTCACCCAATCTCATGTTAATCTTGAGTACCTATAGAGTAGTACTGCATCCTTCATATCTCCAAAAAGTCTTTAGTTTTATCATATTTATAAAAGAAAGATACAGCTTTACGATTCTCTCCGAAAACAGCCGAGCTCCTGGAGGCGCGCCGTGGGCGGAGCTAAAGAGTGACGAGCACTTGAGCGCCGATTCCCAACAAAACACAGACATTTGATGCCGTTTCACTTACCGTCTGCAGTTCGGAATCATGACCTGGATCTTTTATAACAGAGACTGCTCCATCTTTCAGTATAAAATTATGTGCAAATCCAGCGTTGAACTGGGTCTTGTTTATAAAACGTCAACAAACACACTTGCGAAACTCCGTTGCTCAAATGCCCATATAAGGAATTTCACACTTCATGACGTCATGAAGAACCATGATCGAAAAAGACTTTCCGAAACTTGTCTTAATTCATCTCCTATGTTAAATTTGTTTTGTTCTGACTTTGACTTTTATATTTCTTCAATAAGACTGTTAAAAAAACAAAAAGTCTGTGAAATGTTTAAAATACTATGATACACTCTTCAATCCCCCTGGTACTTTGTAATATCCTTATTCGTTGAAATTGAATGTGAGCTATGGCTGTATCCGAAATCGCCCCCTATACCCTAATTCACTAATCCCTACATTTGGTCACTTATTCAGTTCACTTGAAGGAGTGAATGAAAACGAGTGAGTGAATTCGGACACCGAGTGCACCGGAAGGACTGCCGTTTTTGCATAGTTTGTGCTGACGTTTAATAATCATTTAAAACTGGCAGCTCCAGTAGTAAGATTAAAGGATTTATCTTGAACTCTGTCATGGAAATTATGTATAGACTCTGGTTAAATAATTTAATAATCAATTTACAATGAATTTGTACCTGTGTTATATTACGCTTGTATGCTGTGGACGAGCGCGAGTTGTAAAATGAATGGATGGATGCTTCAGCTGCGGGCACAGTCTTCTGGCGAGACGTGCGACTCTCACAGTGCATTATGGGGATTCTCTAGCCGTTGAGTGTACATCGGTCATACACTCGTTATTGCTTTGCATTGTGGGATTGAATGAGTGTACTCGAGAACGTCCACTATGGTTTCGGACACCACTAAAAATGTCTGTCCCCTCAAATAGTGTATGCCTTTTTTTATTTATTATTTTGTTTATATTTTCAATTGTTATTATTTGTATGTTCCTTTTTTCTGCAAAAAAATTAAAAACAAAAAACTTTCAGAAAC
>NW_015552592.1:483183-486149 GCF_001515605.1 Sinocyclocheilus anshuiensis | reverse complement strand
CCCCTTTTGTGAGCATATTTGATTGATGCCAGTTTTCTGTGACTCCGCCCACTCCACCCTAAATCCATTGACCTCATAATCTGTGATCCCTCCCCCACAGAACATGCCAACACTTCTAGAAGACAGTGGAGCAGTCTATGAATGATTCCAGTGCTTTCAGTCTGATCACTTTTTAATATCCCAAAGCCGTGATGCTGGCTATTGTAACATGATAATGTTGAACTACAGGCCACCAGACTTTTCTTCATATTTCTGTTTGGCACAAACCACACAGAGCATGATTGTTAATGCATGAATACTATAATTGGGATTTAATTCGTTTTGACAAACGAGCTTGCGACTGACAGGACTGTCCAAAGCTCTCAGCAACAGATGCAACATGAGAGGGGAAAAAAAGAGACAGAGAATACTGGGAATATCTCACATGATATGATATAATTACTTTCTCCGTAAATTATATAATACAGGAGTACAAGGCTAAAAAATAAAACAAATGCATTTATTTGATCAAAAATACAATAAAAACAGCCCTTGGGAGTAAGCAGATAAACATCAAATTTTCATTTTTGGGTGAACTACCCCTTTAATTATACAATTACGTTATAGAGTCAACATTTGAAGTGGATCAAAACATTTCATCAAAGTTGTCCTAAAACCAAAACGTGTTCTTGTCTTAGGACAACTTTTATTAACTTTTTTGATCCACTTCAAATGTTGACTACTATATTTTAAAATGTAATTTATTCAAAGCTGAATTTTTAGCAGCCAGTCTTCAGCGTCACATGATCCTTCAGGACTCATTCTAATGTGCTGATTTAGTGCTCTATAAACATTTCATGTTAAAATATAAATATAATAATACAGAAAACGGTAATATTTCACAAAATGACAGTTTTCGCTGTATTTTTGATCAAATAAATGCAGTCTTGGTGAGCATTAGAGACTTCTTGCAAAATCATTTTAAAAAATCTTAATTATTTTAAACTTTGACTGGTTATAGTGCTGGAATTACTACTAAATGAAGAAAAACTTGAATTTTCTAGACATTAACAAAATGGTTTTTAGAATCTTGGCAGGAGTTAGTCCTAACGTTTTGCTATAGACAACACAATTTTTGCTTACTGTGTGAATTTAAGCATTCGTTTCTCATAATGAGAAATGCCAGCTGTAAGATTAGGCTGAGGAGACTGAACTCTGTTTATTCAAGTTGATGTGGAGTCATGATAAAGTAGCAAGTGTTTGCCTGCTATATAAAGGTTTGGACAGAGAGTCTGTTAATCGGTAAATAATGAGGCCAGCATGCAGAGCGAGAGCGGCAGTCTGCCAAGTTAGTTCAAGAGGTGTTAAATTTTCATTAAAGTTGCCTCCTACTACAGTGAGCTCCCCACTGATTTCCCATCTAATTGATGTCTGCTTCCAGCGAGAAAAACAAACTCAAGCAAATTGAACTTCACACCTAAATGAACACATCAGATTCTACTACTGAACTCAATTAATAGGCCTAAACTGTTGTAAAATGTCTAAGAAATAGTGGAAAAGTACATCAAATTAGCTGAAATATTTACCAGACAAACATGCAAGGATTGGATTATGTGTAGAACGTCCAGCGTTCCAATTCTACAGAAATCTGCCAGAATCCATGTGGGCCTGGCAGAAAGTACTACATGTATTCTATTCTTTTCTCTCTGCTTCAATCATCTATCCCACGAGTCTCACTGACAGCCCTGCTTTAAAAAAAGGAATCTGCTGAAGCATATTCCTGCATGACTCCAGGGTCCAGCTATTACACAACTCAATTCAATGCCACTCACTCACACAAGGCCAGCGTGGTGTCATACAGCGTTCCAGTCTTTTCTAACCAATCTCACATTGGAATCAGATGACCAAGGGCCTGAGGCACATCATTTTAATATCAGATGGGAAGAATGAATGTCTGCGGAAAGCAAACATGTATGCAAGTAATTCAAGACAAACAAGGGACTTTCATTGAACATTTCCTCCCCTTGCATCCCAAAAACACTGCTCCAGTGTAAAAGAGCAACATTTGTAAGTTGCTAAAGTGTCAAGAGTATGAGTTTTGTGTCAAAACATAAATTATATATATGTTGTTCATCCCATCTGAGTTCATCTCACTGGTTCTCAAACCTGATTTTACATTAGACACCAACTTTCCAATTTGATTTTTTTTATATTACTAGACCTTTAAACTGCATAGGCTCACATATTGACACAACATAGGCCAAATAGGAAAGTTTGTGTTATTGCTCAAGAATCTGTGCTACAGGCAGAAATAAATAAAGCCCTTTGGAGAAGCGTGGAAGATCCAGAACTAATTCTCTTTCAAACACACTCAGTGATATGAAAACTGAAGCTCCTGAGAGTTTGTATATTCAGGCTGGAAGAAAACCCTACATCTGGAATATCGTTTGGCTATTGCTTATTGTCTTTGTGAAGTAACCCAGCCTGATTCTGCATACCCTCCCAATCCACATGTCGAGCTTTTCAAGGTCCACATCATGGACTAAGAACTAATTCATAAAGCCATTTATTCTTAATTGATCCTTTTTTTAAATGCGAGTAATGTTAAAGACTTTCACAGGTACATTGCTACAAAATATTTTTTATTTCAAATAAATTATGTTCTTTTAAACCTTCTATTCATCAAATAATCCCCCCCAAAAAACATAGCAGTTTACAAAAAAATAAGCAGCAAAACTCTTTTCAGCATTGATAATAATAATAATAATAAATGCTTTTTGATCACCAAATCAGCATATTAGAATGATTTCTGAAGAACCATGTGACACTGAAGGAGTAATGATGCTGAAAATTCAGTTTTGCCATCACAGGAAAAAATTACATTTTGAAATATATTCAAATAGAAAATTTTAAATTATCAAGTAATTATATATTATATTATATTATATTATATTATATTATATTATATTATATTATATTATATTATA
>NW_015552592.1:468180-473508 GCF_001515605.1 Sinocyclocheilus anshuiensis | reverse complement strand
TTATATTATATTATATAAAAAATAAAAATCATACCAATCCCAAACTTTTTTTGGAATGTTAACATATATTACTTCAAACAATGTAACAATATCTAATTCTGATATTTGCAATAATACTTAATTTTACACTATTTCAAATCTGAAAATTAGCAAAACAAACACATTTGCATTGAACATGTATAAAAAGATTATAAGGAATGCTAATAAAAGTACTATAACCATTTGGGACCAATAATGAAGAGGTCAAACAGAAATCCGCTGGATCCAACTGGATAAACTGAAAAAATAAACTGAAAATGGCATTTTCAGTTTATCCAGCAGGATCTTATTTGATTTTTAGTGGATTTGTGTATGATCCTCTTTGGACAGGCTCCAAATTATGCTAGAAATTCCATTAGCATTCCTTAAAGATTTTACTAACATTTTTAACATTTTTACTAACTAACATTTCAAGAAACATCTCACAGGGTGATTTTAGTCATAGAGTTAAAATAAAAATATACAAATTAAATATTCTTCTTGCACTTTTAAGGATCTATTAACAGTGAAACCACAGGAAACATGAAGATCCCACTCAGCACTTATTAATACAATACAAACCCTCCCATCAGCCCACACAGAACACACAGCAAAACAGACATAAAAAACATGCCCACACCCACTCTGATGCCCACACCTCATCCAGACCCCCATAACCCTCTTTAAACCCTTTCAGGCTCCATCCACCCTTCCTGGCCCCCTCTCGACCTACACCCACTACTGCCCGCTTGGGTGGAGCGTTCGAGTCCTCATCTGTTCAAACACTCTGGGAAAGTAATCCCATAAATGAGGCTGTTTAGCTCAGCCATTTGTCCAAAAGCCCACGCAGAGTCTGTCCCGGGACTGTGGGACCGTGTGACAGGTGTGAGAAGATGCTTAGGGAGGCAGTGTGAGTCGTGATGAAAGAAGAAATGAGGAATTATGGTTTACTTGTTATGATAATATAAGATGACACAATGACTTTCCACAAACACTGTTTTATTAGACTGAGGGAATCCAGCTGTCAATGAAAATCAAGCAGGGGTTGAGGAAAGTCAATTAACCTCATGGGGTTTTATGGTAAATGTGATATCACTTACAAAAAGTACTATGGTACCACTATGGTATTTTGGACAAGGTACTATGGTAATATGATATCACTTACAAAAAAGTACCATTGTACTATGGTAAATGTGATGCCACAAAAAATTGCCATGGTGTACTACTTTTTGGACATGGTACTATGGTAAATGTCAGATCACTTACAAAAATACCACGGTACTACAGTAACTGTGATATCACTTACAAAAAGTACCATGGTGCTACTATGTTTTTTTGGACATAGTACTATGGTAAATATCAGATCACTTACAAAAAAGTATCATGCTATTAATATGGTATTTTGGACCTGGTACTATTGTAAATCTGATATCACTTACAAAAAGTACCATGGTATAATTATGGTATTTTGGACATGTTATGATGTGAAATGTCACATCTGTTCCATCTTTATTTGACTCTCTAACTCTAGCACTTTCTATTTTAATTCTACCTGATCTATTTATCTTCTTTTTTTATAAAAAAAAAAAACTAACACAAGCTTTCTATTTTTTCTTTTCTATCTACTTGTTTTTCTTTGTGTGTGTGTGTTTATATATATATATATATATCTCTCTCTCTTTCTACGTGTACTGCGTTAGGCTAACCGAGACTTGTCATTTGCACATATATTGTTGCTCTTTTGTTAGTTTTGATTGCTTCTATTGTCCTCATTTGTAAGTCACTTTGGATAAAAGCATCTGCTAAATGACTAAATGTAAATGTAAATATAACTTACAGTACAAAAACTTTGTTAAATGTGATTTTACAAAAAGTATCATGGTACTATCATGGTTTTGGACAAGAATTTAAATGCCATGGTACATTTCTAAGAATTACCATTGAAATTGTCGCTGTACCCAGTTAATTCCACAGCATTACTTGTAAGGAATATATCTGGACATATTCATAAAAAAAACATGGTATTATTATACAGTATAATCCCTTAAAAAGTACTTTGGCAGTACCATGGTACAGTACAGTGATGGCATTGGATGAAATTTAATTTACCATTCTATTTATATGACATTGCCATGATACCATTCTAAGTACCATGGCATGTTTTTAGATGATCTAAATACTGAATACAATGTACATTCCATACCATTTTCAGTACTATAGTAAAGTACAATAACTCCATCTGATACATAACTGCAATTGTTGTGTGTACCAAGGTACCATCTCTAAACCATGGTTATATTATGGTACGTTTTGATACTCAATATGTTGGCTGTATGTATGGCTTCAATGCAGATTAAATTCATTCAGATTAAATGCGTTAATCTGAATTGATCTGCTCTCACAGACTATGCATTCATTTAAAAAAGCAGGACATGTACACAGCAGTAGTTATAAGAGAGAGATGGCAGAAAGTGGGGTAGAGGGGAGTGGCCTAATTTCTGAATGTCCCATCGTGATCCAAACACAGACCGTCGCCTTCTGGGTGTCGACAACGTGCTCTAACCAGGAGCAATTATTTACTCTATAAACATTTCCTGGTAGAATCCTGGCTGAGACCGGCATGCAGTATTAATGGACAAGAACACCACGCCGTGTGAGTCAGTGTCTCTCTCTCAATAAAAAATGGATGGCAAAATAACGTGAAAAACCACAAAGCCATGAATAAATTACTCTGCGCAATGTGCTCGCTTTCCCACCGTGCAGAGGTCGGCCCGCCCTTCCCTTAAGTGCCATCGGGCACATGGTGAAACAGGGACCTCACAGTACTGACCTTTAACACAGCTGCTAAGTTGCACAGAAGCCGCACATGTGGTTTAAATCAGATAACATTTCGTTCTGCCATTTTGCGCCGTTTTACACATAAATGTAGGTGTGTTAGTGCTGAATAACTCTTACACATTTCTTTTAAAATTTGGGGTCGGTAACATTTTTGTTTTTGAAAGATTTCATTGGACATGCATCGCTCGCTACCTACTAATGCATTTTTCAGTCTCATTCTAGAATTAGAATAGAACTACCTAGAACTGTCATGTGCAAACATAAGCTAGACTTCATCTCATTTTTTAGGTGCAAACTAGTAGTATCTCAATCTCAATGTGCTTCCAAACCCTCTCTCTCAAACCTAAATATGTGCTTGATTCTGAAATTAAATCCACATTGCTGCAATTAACCTCATTTATGAGAGCTAAACCCAATTACCATGCAAATTCCCAGAGACTGAGAAACTCCTACCTGTAGCTTAAGGCAGCCACGGCCTTGAAGAAGATTTTACCCAACAGCCTCAGGTCTGCTAAGCAGGATTAAAGCAATTCGTTCAAGTCTTTCAGCTGTAGACAAAAGCATGTCTTTAAAGCACTACTCTTGACTCTAATCACTTTCCTAACACACATACACGGTGGCCCGAGCCAACCATAAGAACAGAGAGGGAAATACGGCGACAGGCAGACGGAAGACGAGATGTGAGGGAGTTTGAGGAGATGAAGGGATCACAACAGCGTCTACATTTTAAACTATGCAAAGCTCAACTGAAAGGCTGTGGAGCTAAAAGAAACATTCCTATTTTACTCATTTCAAGTAGCCTTTAAAAGCATATTTGGCTGATTTTATATACAATAATGGAAGGCCAAATTAGTGACAAACCATGTCAAGATAGTGCTGTCTACTTCTTGCACCAATAAGAACAGTTTTTCTAGATAGCACAATATAAACAACATGAATACAAATTCAAGTATACTAAAGTATTGTGTATTATTGCACTGGTAAAGGACCGATATAAGCTCTTGCCGAAGGGTCTTGGAACAGTCACACTACTTTGGCAGCCCTCTCATTTCCCTCACTGACACTTGGTCTTGGTATGGGGAGGCAGCGATTTTCCAGTTTGTACTTATATAAACTGGATACATAAGCACTTTCAGTTTTCTGTCCATATGCAACCACCAGCCCCTGAAAACCATCCATCATCCAGTCAACATATGCAGGGCCACCTTGATGTCGAAACCCAAAATAGTCATGAATACCCTGCCCTTCAGAGAAGCTGTTCTTGAACTAGTTCCCAAGAGCAGTTTTGCATGCATTTGTGAATTCCATCACAGCTGTAAACAATAACAACCCAACAAAAACAACCAAATAATGCAGGTATAATTAATTCTGATAAAACTTTACAATAAGGTTCTATACTTTTACATTAGTTAATGCAATAGCTTACATAAGATAATACTTTTTATTAATTTAGGTCATTTTAATGCATACTGTACACTAAATTTGATATTAAATTCAAGCTGTATGAATCAACATTAGTTCACATATTATGAAAGAACATAAAATAAAAATTAACATGTATCAGAATCAGAATCAGAATCAGAATTAGCTTTATTTGCCAGGTGTGCAAACACACAAGGAATTTGTTGTGGTTTTTTAAGGTGCTCCTGGTACATACATACATGCATACATACATACATACATACATACATACATACACATCTGACATGAGAACAGAAAAAAACAAAACAAAAAAACATTTAAATAGTAAAACTTAACAATAAATGTGTATGAATCCGGAACAGTAGATTTATGTACAGATTTGTGCATCATTTACTCTATATAGAACTGTATAAATAAAGAGATATGCATATGTATTTACATAATACTTGAGAAAGAGGCAATAATTAAGGATGTAGAATGAATTACGGAAATGAATTACAGAACGCAGGTAATGATTCATATGTTAGCGGTTTAAGCTGGAGATGGCATGGGGTAAAAAAATGTTTTTATGCCTAGATGTTCTAGTGCACAGAGATCTGTAGTGTCTGCCTGAGGGGAGAAGTGCAAACAGGTTGTGTCCGGGGTGAGAGGGGTCTTTGATGATGTTTCCTGCCCGTTTCTTCACTCTGGAGTTGTACAAGTCCTGAAGACTGGGCAGGTGCACACCAATGATTCTTTCTGCTGTCCTAACAGTCCGTTGCAGTCTTCTTAAATCTGATTTGCTGGCTGACCCAAACCAGACAGTTATAGAAGAGCACAGAACCGACTCAATAATAGCTGAGTAAAACTGTGTCATCTGTGCCTGTGGCAGGTTGAACTTTTTCAGCTGACGAAGGAAGTACAACCTCTGCTGGGCCTTTTTCACAATGGAGTCAATGTGAGTGTCCCACTTCAGGTCCTGAGAGATAGTGGTGCCCAGGAACCTGAATGTCTCCACTGCAGTCACAGTGCTGTCCATGATGGTGAGTGGGGGGAGAGCAGGGGGGTTCC
>NW_015552592.1:457119-467944 GCF_001515605.1 Sinocyclocheilus anshuiensis | reverse complement strand
TTTTTACAGTTTTCACTACAGGCTTAGCATATTTGAGTTTCTGCCTGTAGGCTGGTAGAAGATGAACCAAACAGTGATCAGAGAGTCCCAGCGCAGCTCGGTGGACAGAGTGGTATGCATCCTTTAAAACAGTGTAGCAGTGGTCCAGTATATTGCTGTCTCTGGTGGGGCATGTGATGTGCTGTCTATATTTAGGCAGTTCACGGGTGAGATTAGCTTTATTAAAATCACCGAGAACGATAATGAAAGAGTCCGGATAACGCTGCTCTGTGTGTGTAATTTGATCGGCCAACAGTTCTAGCTCGGCGCTCACACGCACGTCAGGAGGAATATACACACTCACCAGAATAAACGAGGAAAACTCCCGCGGTGAATAAAAAGGCTTACAGTTAATGAAAATAGCTTCCAAATTTGGGCAGCACATCTTCTTGGTTTTGGTTTTTTATATAAAGCAACCTTAATCTAGATTGATAAATGCTGTGTTCATTGTTGGTTCTATGATTTAAAGGAAAATTTAATTTATTATAATTTATTAACCCTCATGTTTTTCCAAATCTGCATCCAAACAGTGTTTTTTTTTTGAATGAGGTGCAATTTTTCAGTATAGTTTGGACCCCAATTTTCTCAAAATCACAAATATGTTCTTAAAATCACAACCACGTCTCAACACCAGGTTTGGATCGATTTGGGACAACTATCCATTTAAGTAATGTTAATGAATTGAACCTTACTGTAATTACCATAATTCCAAGAGGAATATGAAAAAAAAGATACTAATGCTAAATAGATAACTGAATGTATTAATAACAATAATTACAGTTAACAGGATCTTATATTAAATAAACTCCCCTGAATATGTTGGTATTCTGTTATCATGAGACCACAAAGTGACAAACTGGCATCAAGATTTATGGATATCCTGACACCACTGTCTTAAGCCATGGAAAGCCTCCAGAAGGGCTTGTCAAGGCTAGCTGAGATCATCAACAGGGAGAACGCCTGAAAAAGGAGGAAAAAAGGGGGTGGACAGAAAGTGAGTGGCCTGCATGAAAGGTTACACCTTCACAGAGTAGTCATAACAAAAAACTTCACCAAATCCATAAAGCCTGTACCTCTGGCTTCCATTTCCCCTATAACAGCACCCACTCGCTTGACATGTGTCACAGAATCCTCCAAGAGTTATTTACTGAAGAGTTCATCACAGAGTTCAGTCGAACACTTCTGTACAAGACATCATAGAACATCATGTTCCATCGTATATTCAGCCTGATGTGCACAGCTTCAGAAATGTATAAACCTACAAAAAAATATATTTGTATAGTTACATTTCACACTGATATTTTTGATATTTTAAACTTCACTGCTCAATAAAATAAAACGTAATCTGCTGATGAATGGTCACAATACTTTCAGTAACAATAAAATATTAGAAATGTTCATTGTTTTTTTAAAGAAATTAATACTTTTATTCAGAAAGGATGAATTATATTGATTGATGAAAAAAAAATATTTATGATGTTACAAAAGATTTCTATTTAAAATAAATTCTGTACTTTTGAATTTTCTATTCATCAAAGAAGACTGAAAAATGTATGGTTTCCACAAAAATATAAAGCAGCATAAATCAAGCGTAGCGTTAGTTCTGCCAGGTTAAGTTAGTCAAGCTCGCATCAGCTGACTCTCACCTGATCCCCATCTACCTATGGGAATACGACACCTATCTAAGCATTCATATATAAGGTCCCTCAGTATTATCAGCAGTTTTCGCATTGCTCAATAGCTAATTACCCTCCTCCATCCCCAGCTCCTCCTCTGTCAGTCAGGATTCAGCCTTCTGATTCTTCTTTGAATCAGACTAATTCTAAAATGTGTACATAAAATGATTGAACTTAACAATATCTGCAATACATTTATGTTAGTTCTGTTCTGTTTACCCTGGGGGGTTATTGCTGCTCTCCCTGCTCTCATCCATGCTAGGCTGCATGGAGGCGCAGGGAGTTCTTGCCCAGAACAGAACCATACCGCCAATCCAAACTGTATGCTAATTGTCAATCATCTTTGACGATAGTGGTCCTGACAGAACTGTTTTTAACGTTGACAATGATAATAATTATTTTTTGAGCATCAAATCAGCACATTAGAATGATTTCTGAAAGATCATGTGACACTAAAGACTGGACTGATGGCTGCTGAAAATTCAGATGTCATCACAGGAATACATTTTAAAATATATTCAAATAGCTTGCCCAGAACGGAACCATACCGCCAATCCAAACTGTATGCTAATTGTCAATCATCTTTGACGATAGTGGTCCTCACAGAACTGTTTTTAACGTTGACAATAATAATAATTATTTTTTGAGCATCAAATCAGCACATTAGAATGATTTCTGAAAGATCATGTGACACTAAAGACTGGACTGATGGCTGCTGAAAATTCAGATGTCATCACAGGAATACATTTTAAAATATATTCAAATAGAAAAGTTTTTTATTGTAATAATATTTCATAATATTAATGCTCTTCTTCTTCTAATATTACTGCATTCTTGGTGAGCATAGACATTTTCAAAAAAAAAATATATATATATATTCAAAAACCCCAAACTGTTGAATGGTAGCGTATCCTTTGGACAAAAAAAGTAATTTGAACCAAAAAAGTAAATGCATGAAATAAACATGATCATTAAATTGATTAAATACAATAAAACCAACCTATAAAAATCCATTAATTCAATATTCAATGAATGTAAAAGGATTTTTAAACATTAGTATGTTTCTAAGGTTGTTAATACATAAAAATACATACTATTTAAATACTATAAATATGTTGAAATGTATGTTTCAGTGTTTCTGCAAAATATAAAAATATATGCAGGCTAAAACAATACTTCACATACAAATACCTACCTAAATGCTTCATAACTTCTGACAATCACAAGTCGCTAATGGGAATTTCCAACTTACTTTACATGTTTTGTTAATCAACAATGGATTTGGAACATCCCCATTGGATTTTTTCCAGTCAGTTCCAATCAACAATTCAATGCATAGTTGTGTGGTGAACCTCTCCAACAATACCTAGAGGTGTTCACAAGGGATGGTTTAATGCATTTTCTGTACTAAGTATTCAGTCTGTCAACTTCCACTCAGGAACAATGCACTACGCAACGGTGGTAAAACACTTAAAACAAGTTCAAAAAGAAACTTCAGAATGAACATTGTCATCTAATCCTGCTGAGCACAAACCAAAGAATATAAACGTCTGGTTACTTCACTCTTTACAACAATTCTTAAAGCAACCTTCCACCCACACACCACCTCTTCTATTTTCCGATATCGTTAATAAAGTCTGGGGAAAATAACTTATTAAGCCTTTTTCTCAAGCACTTTCATAGTGGACAACAGAAACTCAGTGACCTCAGTGAAACTCAGTGAAAATATTGTAAGATCAAAAGTGGGTAAATTACTGGTGACACCAACCATCAAAAACTCAAAGAGAACCTTACATCAGAATTTGCACAGACCATCTCCAAGTGGGCAGCAGCAGAAGGTATGGATCCGTTAAAACCTCATTAAGACTGAATGGAGAGAAGCCCTTCAGGTATCTTTGATCAGCAGTGAGAAGCTCAATGCTTGCAGACATGTGCCACACGGCATTAGGTGTGAATGCCCTCTTCATAAACCCAGAAGAACGGCGGACTGTAAACACTAACAGAGAAGAAGTGTGACTGCGAGAGGTTGTGTGGGTTCAGCCCGGTGAGACCGCTTCCGCTGGACTCTCTCGTTACAGTAGATTGATTTCACCTGTGCACGCTTTCTCTTTGCGTCATAAATCACAGAACGCTGTCAATGCGGCCGGTATTGTTCCAAAGCAATTATTTCCTAATGAGTCATTTGAGTAAAAGCCAGAGCGACATAGATTGATATTGTTGTAAAATGTCTGAATGTGCTTTTTTTTGGTGACCCATGGTGAAACTAAATGTCAGATACTGCTCAATGCTCCATGTATTTGGGAAAATTTCTCTCCTGTGGCATACATTGACTGAATTTCACACTTTTAATTGCTTTGTAGACAAATCTAGAGTTGAGGCTGCAATGAATGAAGGCCAATGCCAGTGTAGAGTATTGTTCACAAAAGGATCAATGGAGGGGAAAAAACATCTCCACTGGTGAAACATCAAGGAGATGAATAGCAGATTGAGTAGCAGATAATCAGCCATTTATCAGGGACCCAACAGGACAGTGTCACCTACTAGAGCAACTATAGTCTAGGAAATAATGCTGGCATCTTGCAGTTTTTTAGTCAAAAAAAGTAAGTATATTGTGCATTTCAGATGTAAATACTCTACATTCCCAGCTGAAAAACTGCTTGGACCGGTCTGGACTAGACAGACTGATTTTAGATGGCCAGTGCTGGTCTATTACTGACACAAACTGGTTAATATAATTTTTGTTGCAGGTAAACCAATGTGACCACCTAAAATCCCAAAAGTGCTCAAAACATACAAACTGCTTAAATGCTTGGGGTTGGTATGATATATTGTATATATAGTATATATATATTTTTAAGTCTCACCAAAACTGCATTTATTTCATTAAAAATACAGTAAAATCATATATATTGTGAATTATTATTACAATTTAAAATAGTTGTTTTATATTTGAATATATTTTAAAATGTAATTTATTTCTGTGATGCAAAGTGAATCTGTGAATTGTCCAGCATCGTTACTCTAGTTTTCAGTGTTGCATGATCCTTCTGAAATCATTCTAATGCTGATTTGGTGCTCAGGAAAAATGTATTATCAATTTTGAAAACAGTTGTTCTTAATATTGTGTTTAATATTTTTGTGGAAACCATTATACATATTTTTGGTTTTCAAGTTTAAAAGAACATTTATTTTACATTTTAGTTTTGTAACATTACTTATGTCTTTATTGTCATTTTTGTTCAATTTAATGCATCCTTGCTATAAAATATTAATTTCTTATTTAAAAAAAAATTCTTACTGATCCCAAATGTTTTTACAATAGTTTAGCATTGTCGATTAAGACTTCTGGTTGGCCATGGTCACCAGCTGAACCAGTTTAACTAGTTTAGGTTGGTTATGTCCGCAAAGAAAGCTCTCTAAACTAAAGCGCAACTTCTATAGTACTAATTTATTTTTCAATAAAATGTTTGAAATTATTAATGAAATGTTCAAACATGTAAAATATGAGGATGCACCCTTCTAAAAGTCTTCTTTGCTGTTGTTCAGGCTACAGTTCATGTTTCTGGCCGGTCAATGGTTTGTGAACTGGTTTGGTGACTTTAACGAGGGGTCTGTACGCAGGCATTAGCATGACAGTGATACAACTGAGACAGTGATGTATTACATCTTTACATGGTCTCAGTGACATTGATAAGGTGTTGTATTGATCAGAGCCGTGTTCTACACTGACTGTGATGAGTGTGAGGCCAAGGTCACAGTAAATTCAATGCTGAATTCATGTTTCCTCTTTCAGGAGATCCTGGACAACAATGCAGTCCAGTAATCACCTCTGAGCTTTGTGCTGCTGAAAGAGTTGAAGGAAGACAGTAACTGACTTTGGATTCAAATACAGGAAAGAGTGGACAGAAGGATGGAGAGATGGATGGATAAACTCTTAAAAATCTAAACAAAATTGACAAAATTTTAAAGGAATAATTAGTTCACCTCTGATACCACATATTGTCTACTACCAACACATACACCATCCCAAATGAGAAAGACAGAGAAGGGTTGTGTTCCATGATGCTGTTTTGTGTTTTCATTCTCATTTTCTTTCTTGTTTTTCTAGAATGAAAACAGTCAGGGAACATTGCACAGCTTTTAAAGCTCAACGCATGACAGATGCTTTCCATTCATGGACCTGACCAGAGTGCACAGTGTTTTACCATGTGAGCTTTCACACACACACACACACACACACACACTAAATGCACTAAAACCATCAGTCCATGTGCATGAGCAGAATTACAGCTCTTATAACTAAAGTGTTTGAAACTGTATTGATATACACAAACATAAATAGCATTTCATGAATGCGTATCTTCTAACATATTACAGTTTAGGGTTGTCAATCAATTAAAACAATAGAATTGATGGCATAAAATGCTGAATTATTAACTAAATAAATGCCAATGAATCTAAATCAAACACTGAATAGATATTAGAAAAAGTGGCTTTAGAGGTCAATACATTGTTTGTATTTTTTCCATATCACTAAACATAAAAACACATGGTTAAATGTGTTAATTTTTAACGTTATTTTTTTAAATACTTAATTGAGCTAAATGAACATGTTAAATTGTGTAAATATAAACATTCATGTAAACAGTAATGAAAAAGATTAAACGTATAATAAAGTTCATGTGATAGTATCAAGTATTCCTTCACTCATGTAATGACATGTCAATCTCTCTCTGTACCCTTGGGCAGACTGACTAAACAGACACCGCCAATTTACTGCTAATTAGACTGGAGGAAATTGCACCTCGTTTTAATTTACTGCTCGACAGCAGCCAATATTTGACACAACACACCCACACTCCACGTCCATCCAGGTGTTGAAGGAGAAGGAGAGAGAGAAAAAGACAAACAGCCATACAGATAGACATACAGAGGGAGAGAGAGTCAGAGAGGCATGCAGACAGAGAGAGAGAGAGAGAGAGAGAGAGAGCACTTGATTATGAAGTCCAGACAGTGATGACATGCATATGCCCACTTCCTAGGATTGCAGTGCAAACAGGTGCATTGCAACATTTTCCCCTCTGTATACACACAAAACCAAGCATATAAAAAATGGATACACAGACATTTTTATACAGACGTTATTTTTTTCAACATGCTAGCATTCATCCTAAACTGTAATTGGATTCAAAATTATAAATGAAAACAATCTGTCATCATTTAATCACCCTCGTGAATATCCAAATGATTTTTTCCCCTGTGAAACACAGAAGATAAGAATGGTTCAGTCAGGTTTTTTTCCATACAATAAGGACATTGCAATGGACATAAAAGTACCATAAAATTAGTTGATAAAACTAATAATCCAAGTCTCCAAGTCAGTTTTGTGTAAGAAACAAACCAAAACTAATTCTGTTTATTCTCATTTGCACATCTACATATTCAAACTTGGAAAATTCAACCAATTTGGCCTCATGAGATGTCATAATAGTTCATAAAGTGAAATCTGAGATGGTGAAATGGTAAAAGCTGGGCTGGGTTTTACAGAATGGAACCACGATTGAACATTATTTCACCCATGTTTTGACATTTCATTTTCACAAAAGTTATCTGAAACATTAAAAAGACACTTTACCTGCATTTAATATGCTTTGTATGTATATAAAATCACTTTTGTCTTGGCTTTGACCCTTGTACAAAAACATATATAAACCTAAACATAAAACACAACCAACCATTACACAAGCTCTCAACTTAACCATGATTGTAATAGGAAAAACAATAAACAGCCAGCCAACAAAGTCATACAATAATTTACAGTTTCACCATCTTGTAAGTACTCATGAGTGTGTGCTGGATATGAGACACACAACAACCAATGTTGTTTGGCATCTCTGAAGTGAAACCTCGCACATCACATCTCCATGTGTCAAGTTTGTTTATGCATGCAGAAGTGTAAACAAAGATTAAGAGTTACAGCAAAAGGAAAGATTTCCAGACAATAACTTAAATTTCTAAAATTCTTTAAAACGTCACTTTTGTTCCACTGACGAAAAAAGTCAGGTTTAAAATGACATGAGGAAGAGTAAATGATAACAGAATTTTCTAATTGTATTTCTTGGGTGAGCTTTCCCTTTAAATGTAACTTTACCTTGAATTAGTTTCTAAGCACAGCTACTTAATATGCTCCAAAATCTAAGTGGAATTTGAGTGTTTCCATGTAATCTTGAGCTCACGCTCATGGAAACCGTATCTGCTAAGCCACTTAACCCCAGTAAGCCTCGATCCCTGAACCCACTTGCACAATGTTATTTTTACCAGCAAACCCTCAACCGCTGCAACACACGGGTATAAGCTTTGGAATTTGGCCTGGAAGGAAACAATAACATGCATAGAATAAAGGAGGAATCATCGAGCAATACATCCTGACCCATACCTGACTGCAAAACACCCTGTTACCCTGAGAACAAAGAGTATAAACACACACACACACACACACTCACACACAGCCCAGATATCCGTTTACAGCCCTGATAAGCAGAAACACTTTCCCCTGGCAGATCAACTGATGTGTGTAATACGGTGAGAGATGGTTTCCACAACCTCCTGTCATCAGGACTCAGAACATATTGAGCCGTCCCTTTGATGCCCGACCAGAAACTCACAGCACATTAGTAGTCTATGGCAAGCCAAGTGTCCCAGTGCCAGCCTGAGAAAGGCCTCATTCATGAAGAGAAAGGGAAAGATAATGATAAAGAAAAGGAAAGAGAAAGAAAGCAGAAGCTTCGATCTTCTCTGCCCGTCTACTCTACATACGGTTGTGTTGTAATCGCGTGACAGCCAAGCTGATTTACCATTCAAAGAAGGGGCCCCTTGGTTCAGTAACCTGTTTATCGCAATTACAAACGACCCCTTCCCCCAAAACACACAAGCACATCGCATTCTGCGTGTCTCCCGCATTCCCACACCCTCTTTACGGGACGTCTGCTGGGATATCATGATACGATTGTTGGTTGCAAGAGCGGTCGGCCCAAACGGTTCTCAGCTGGCAGGAAGCAGACAGCAGGAAAATATGTTGCTAAATGCAAATAATGAAATAATAATACTGATAAGCTACTACTAAATATTGTAGAAACTTAATTTTCTGTAAAGTTGCTTTGCAACGATTTGTATCGTAAAAAGCACTATACAAATAAACTTGAATTGAATTTAATTAATAGAAATAATTTATATATATATGTGTGTGTGTGTGTGTGTGTATGTTTGTGTATTTAAATATAAATATACACGGCACACACACATATTATGTAAACAAACTTTTGGATGTGATTAATTATGATGACCGATTAGACAGCACTAATATACAGTATATATACAGTATGAATGAATAAATGAACAAATTAATGAATAAATAAATAAAAGACTGACTTTGCAGCTATGGCTAATGAACTGAACGGAATGGAACTTGACACTTGGAGAAAGAAAAAACTTTATTATGATAAACTATTTTGGCACCATGTTGGGTTGCCACTTGATGTCCACTATAAAATCTTGGTCCTAAAGCAAAACCAGCTGAGAACCACTGCTGTATGCCATTGAAGTGTTTGCGTATTGAAGGAGCTCTCTAAGTCTCTCTGAGAGGGGGTGAGCCATACAAAACCCTGCACCCCCAAAAACAAAAGCACTCTTGACCCCTTGAAACTCTGAATGCGCCCAACTCAATAATGAGAGGAGGCAGATACAGGGACAAATTGTCCTCATGATCGTTTGATGTATCTATCTAAAGTAAGGAGTTTTTGGCAATAAATAAATGAGTGCAAAGAAGAGAACGAGAGAAGTGTTAGACCATGAAAGCTGTTCATTAGGTTGCATAACGACAGAGTCAGTCACCAAAAATAGCATTATTGTTTGAAGCAGATTCATTTGCATGACATTGCAATCGCATGCTTTAATCTTCTAAAGTACCACTTTTGACATCATTGCCAATTTTTCTATCATTCAGAGCAATTAAACAAACAAGTTTGAACGCTTTATGTTCACTGGCGGTCTGATAAAGTCTGCCATGCTGTTGCATAATGAATCAAAAAGATTGTGTATCTGTTGTCCCCAGACTGTGTGCACCATCTTGCTCCAGTCTCATAAACCTTACCAAAAACAGTGTGTCTTTAACTCACATTAAGTGGGTCATGGCGCTTGTTCTATTGTCCCAAGGGCTCAAACTGAAGCTGGTTATGTGAGGAGTCGTAAGGACGCTGCTCACGCGATGAGACTGAGTCCAACTTACAGAAGACACTAGAGAGAACCCTTCACATGCTTGTCTAACAAATACAACCTACACTTTTTAAAGTAAAGGTTACAAAAGAAGGTTTTTGCAGTGATTCCACAAAAGAACCTTTCAGTTAACAGTTCTTAAAGGAACCATTTTTTAGTGTGAAGAACAATTTAAAAATTCTAAAGAACAAAAATGGTTCTTCTGTGGCATCACACGCTTTTGAAACCTTTATTTCAAAAGTGAACCTTTTGTGCAATGAAGAGGTTTCATGAATGATAAAGGTTCTTCATGGAACCATTGATGCTAACCATTGCAAAAACAATGATGCCCACTCTTAAGTAAAATCTTTATTGGCATCAATGGCTCTATGAAGAACCTTCAGCATCCATGGAAACTTCCCATTGCATAAAGGGTTCTTTATAGTGGAAAACTGGAAAATTGTTCTTTAGATGATTAAAAAGTTCTTCACAATAAGTAAAATAATTCTTTTAAGAACTCTTTACTGAAATGTTCTTTGGGGAACCCAAAAAATGGTTCTACGGCATCGCTCCAAAACCCCTCTTTTGGAACTTTTATTTTTAAAGGTTTTCTGAAAACCACATACAACACCTTTGCAACCATTTAAAAAGGACCTGGCAACCACCTATAACACCCTAGCAACATGATGGTAACTTTTGCATGACAAGCACAACTAATCTAGTTTAGCTAATTTAATCTAGTGTAATGCAATGAAGTTCTTCAGTATGAAATAAGCACACACACACACATAGAGAGAGAGAGAGAGAGAGAGAGAGAGAGAGAGAGAGAAAGAGAGAGAGAAGCAAAAAAAGCAAATTAA
>NW_015552592.1:440564-455908 GCF_001515605.1 Sinocyclocheilus anshuiensis | reverse complement strand
AGAAGCGCACACACACACACATAGAGAGAGAGAGAGAGAGAGAGAGAGAGAGAGAGAGAGAAAGAGAGAGAGAAGCAAAAAAAGCAAATTAACTCATCTTGTCTGTGTCAAACCCGAACAGAAAAGATTTACAATAGTTCTTGATGACAGTAGCACTCTAACAAGAGTGTTTGATGATTCAATTGTTCTCATCTAAATTCAATTTTACATTCATTACCGTTATCTTAATTGGCCATTCGTCTCTGTTATCTTAATTTGTCTCCCCAACATATTCTGCATTTAGGTAATGAAGTGTTCATAATGAACTCATGGTTTGCTTAATTAAGATATCTTTCCTTTTGTTTTTGAAAAACCTTGAGCTAACTTTAAATGTCGAACATGTCGGTAACAACTTCCTCCAAAATGACGACTCTTTTAAGAGCATTGTACTCTGCTGATAACCCTATATCTTATCTGAATTGACAATTAAGTGAATCCAGCAAATTATTTTTTGAATTTGAAAAGGTTTTGCATGGTGTCCCCAAAAAGTTTTTGGATATTTAAGGCACATTTAACAACACTTTTAAAAATAAAGTTTCTTTAAGGTTTCCACATAACCTTTTCTTTGCATAAAAGGTTCCTTATACACTCTTAAAATAAAAGTTTCTAAACGGGGGTTTTTGCAGCAATGCCATTAAAGAATCAGTTTGGGTTCCCCAAAGAACATTTAAACAGTTCTTAAAAGAACCATTTTTTTTAAATAATTTTAATAATCTAAAAAAAAATAAAAAAATACGTTTTCTGCTATAAAGAATCATTGCAATGGAAAGGTACATGGATGTTAAAGGTTCTTCAGCAGAAGCATCAATGGCAATAAAGAACCTTTATTTTTAAGAGTGTTTAAAAAAAGGTTCTTCAGATCATTAAAAAGATCTTCACACTTGGTTCTTTCTTCACATAAAATGGTTCTTTCAAGAACTTTTCACTGAACGCTTCATTGGAGAACCCAAAATGGTACTTCTGGCAATCATAAAGTGTCTATATATTTTTTTAAAATACATGAGTGGCTTAAGTGAGCAAATGTTTTTTTTTGCGAAAACCTGATGCATGTCCCTCTCTCAGTTTGCTAAGCAGATGCAAAAGTGATCGATTCCACCATAGCTGCAGGAAGAAACGCTGACAAGATGTTTTGTGGTAGCTTAACTAACATCTCTGGATCAGGTGCAGAGACCAAAAGGAGGAGACCGGAGGTCATTTTGGGTGATGGCAGACACACAGAGCCAGAACACAGCTTTGACACAGGCTTTGGAAAGCATTCACCCCCGGCTGACCCTCCTCTGTCCAGACGTGAGGACCCATGGAGGTGGGCCGCACATCGCCGGAACCAGCCGGCCTCTCCACGCTCACTGCATCCTGTCAAAGAGGAATCTGATACTCGCACACAGTTTGCAAACAAAGCAGGGTCGGAACGGGGGCTACCTGCAGGGTAATATAGCAGCAAGAGAACCGTGCAATGCATGTGCTATATCACTCAGACACAGAGGGGGAGAATGAATGAGAAAAGACGGGAAGAGGAAAAGGAATGTGTTTGGAGGTTTTCTATGCGTTACGCATGCTATATTTTACTAGAATCTACATGGAGAAAATGAACACAATTTCAGCCAACAAAATAGCTTACAAAGTTTTCCCCGAATGCTTTTAAATCTAAGCAGTCAATCATCCATAATCATAAATGGATTCAGCATTAGGGATGCACAGATATTTAAAATATATGCTGAATTAACAATATTATAAATCTATACAATTTTGATTAAATAAATGAATGATCAAAAATATACAACACTACATAAAACAATTATTTTATAAATGAATTTAGGTATCACAGCATTATAATGTACAGTATGAAAAATATTAATTAAAAAAACTGAGTAATTATTACATTTAAAAGTGTTAACATATTTTAAGATTTTAAAGATTTCTTTGAAGATTATCGTTAAAGTGAGTGTATAAATATATAGTGCATCCCTATACAGCAGTTATGAAAATATATGCATCACAAATTCAACTAAATTTATTTTAAAGTGCATTAATTAATAATATAACATGCCACTGACATGTTGCCAGTTACTTTATGATTAATACATAATCGGGAAAACATGCCACACTGCAATTACATGTGACAAGATACAATGCAAACCCACAAGAGAAAATACATTATCAAAAGATATAAAAATGCAATATTCATTGCAGTCTAAAGAAGACTGCTATGAGATTTAAGTTTAATACCCTTTATATATATTACTAAAATCTTTCTAGGTCATCTCATAGTAATTTAAAAGCTTTTAGGGTTGGTATTTTAAATGTCACCCTTATTAAAATGCTAAAAAGTAGCTAATCCTGTCACAGGATCTAAAAAGAAAAAATCATGGTGCTTGATGTGCTTTAAGGTTCAAGTCATTAGGATTCCAAATGTAGGATATCTGTGCCCACCAGAAGCATTCCAGCAGTGTGTCTGTATGGTGTTTGGTGGAGTGTTTAGGAGCCTTGGGGCGAGCAGGTAGGCTGTGTTTTAAAGGAAGTCATTTGTTCAGGCAGACTGGAAATGTGGAAGAATGGAAACCTGAGCATTCTCTTAAGATGACCTTGTAGATACAGAGAGACCTGAAAGCTCTACAATGGCAAAGCTTGTGCTTTTAATGGCACACGTGTGCAGAGAAAATACTTTTATTGAGCTTGGGAGAAACTCACGAAACTGACACTGAAATGTAGAAAAATAGAAATGCTCCCAATGAAAGATGTTTTAAAATGTCGTATTTTAAGCAAAGTTACAATTTTGATCTTCCAAATTCAGCAGGAAAATCTAACATCAATGCACCCACAGAAAATGTAAAAACGTACATTTAAGCTTTAAGGTTTGTTTTTGTTGTTATCGTTTTTTATAAATTAAAAGCTGGTTAAACAGATGCAAGAAAGACCAATTTGAATTAAGTATGCCATCACTGTTCTATTTTCAGTGATGAACATTCTGGTGAATGTCAGTGAAAGATTATTTTTAAAAAATTCAATTGACAAACAAAACAAAAACAAATTACTATTAGATCTATTTTATCTATTAATAAACCACAAAACAAATCTTCAGTGGAACACGTTAAACAGAGAAAGCTTAATTAATTGCAGAATATGATGTTTAGTGTTTAAAACAAACCCAAACCAGAATGCAGTTCTGCCTTCCAAGCACTGTAATAAATGTAAATTTAAATTTAAAAAACATTGATAAGCAAATGCAAGAGCCTAATTTGATTAGCCTCACCACAAATCACTTTAAAAAGTGCTTTAAAAAGAATACAGTAACTGTAATTGTAAGAAAAATATTAAGATGCAATATTCGAAACGAAAAGCAGACGTGAAGAATGGAATTATTTCATGTGAGACAGCGACGCTGCTTCCGCAGAGGCTCATTAAGAGCTGAATCTCAACCACATGGAACGCAATGGTCAGCTGTCAGCAACCATTTCAAAGCAATCCTCTATCCTGACAGAAACCACTGTGGTCATTAGCTCACTGTTCAGTAACACAACTCTGAAGTTTCAGCGCGGGGAGACAGGCAGCATAATTTCTACAACAACCCAGAGGTCTTTTCCTGTCACGAATCAATTACCCATGTGTGCAACTACCCATATGTCATTTAAGAAAAGTGGAAGCAATTACATGGAATAGTTTAAGTGACTCCATGCGTACAACATCCATGAATAATATTAATAAACCTTGCAAAGGCCACGTTGTAAACGGCTCCCAGAATTCCATATAATTCACTGCTTTGAATATGTCTTTCATGGAACTTAATTTAAGTAAACCTTCTGGAAACAGATTGGTGACAGAAAAAAAAATACAACACCTTGGGAGCTTTTTTTTTATTTTACTGTTATACCTATAGACTATTAATATGCTCCAATGTTAACAGACACAACTTTCATGAAGTTTATGCCAACCAATTTATTGTAATGCAACTTGAAGAGACACAATACAACGTGGGCAACTGTCTCTTTCCTGCTCTGTTTTGAAAAAAAGATACATGAATGGAGGAAAGAGTGAAATATAAGTTCACTAAGATTGAAAAAAAGAGTTCACTAAGATTGAACTATTTGTCACAATGGCTTCTGACTGTACTTAGGGACCTGTGATTTCCACGATGCGGAAAACACGGAATCATAAAAATTGAATTTACTGTATAATGTGGAATGTCAGGGAATTTGCCAAGTATTGCCATACAAGAACTATTGTGTGGACTAGTGTTTGTGAATATTAAGCTGCAAAAATACTATTTAAATATGAATCATGCATGTTCTTCGTGTCTCTGTGGGAATGAATGGCACAGATGCACGGATTCGTTTACTACACACATACTGAAGTGCGCGTGATGCTCTTAGTGTTTTAAGCTTCTGCCGCCTCAATATATGAGTACATGAACACATGAACATAATCTCTAGAACTGCTCTGAGAGTCACTTCATGACCATTTCACCATTTTTTTTTTAGAAAAACTATCATCATATAATATACAAACAGACACTTAAAGGTCTTCACAGCAACCCGTCAAAACAAAAGTTAGGTTTAACTTGAAGAAATTGTGACAGAAATATATTAGTTAATGTAATGATAGTACTACTACTACGCCAACTTAAGATTGTAAGATTAAGCCGACTACACTGCTGCAGAGTAGTACACGAGACACAGAGTAGTACATTTTATGAATCAGTATTGCCAAGTGAAAGTTAACTAGCCATACCTGAAATCCAAGCACAAGATCACCTCTGTAACGTTTTTTTTTTCCCTCTCTTTTTTGATTGCCTCCTTCCTCGAAAGTGATCAGGTTTTACAAGAAGTCCTTTGGAGCTGTGTCCTATATGAGCCACCCATGGCCACATGTTAGCGGCCAGCTCCAGCTAATGAAAGGTGTAATGTTGCATTATAAATCTACACATGGAAAATACAAGCACAGTGTCTGAATTCTGCGGTCAGAGGACATCTGTCTAACATTTATTATCTCCACTCTTAATGGTTGTGCTTTGAACCTAAACAATAAATCAACAAATGTCTACCACAGTTCTTTATGCAAAGGTTTCATCGGAGCAATATGTAGTTAGCAACAACCTAGCAACTACCCACAACACTCTAGCACTGCCTAAAGACATGCTAGCAATTCTGTAGTACAATTTTTCAATAAAATTCAATTACAGAACCGGGCAAAAACATAATTTACTCTAGATAATATGGATGTCTCCTCCTGTGATATTGTTTTTTATTTAATCAGTTACAGTATGTTAACTCAATTCGAACATTTGCGCTATTCTGTAAAGAAATGGTTGTGCAGCCCTGCTACTGTAAAAAACGTGAGTATATAAAGTCTTTGTGAAGTCTTTGAAAAGCGGTACAGTCGAATCCCCTGATAGCTATCTGCCAGAGCAGCGCTTTACAGACAGACTGCGCTGAAAGAGCCGAATGGAACATTTGTCAACATTAAGCCCTCAGAAAGCAAGGTCAGACATATCTCCACAGCGCTACTAACAACCGTCTTTCGCTCTTAATTAAAAAGAAGTGCACAAAGGGAATGGTGGACATTAAAAGCACACAGTGACACACACATTCAAACATCTGAACAGCTGGTAGATATGTATTTCTGCCTAATGGCCCAGAATTTAGCAAGCACATCGCACTTACCCTTAACTAGTCTGTCAGCAAAACCATCTCTCAATGAGATAATCACCATGGCATTTATATTATGATTCAATATGCGTGATGGCTGAACAAAGTCCTGCTGTATTTCAGTCACATGGCATGATATAAATAGTGCAATTATCTTGAACTATAAAAGCATCTAAGAAAGACGGTCTCATACATATGCATGGAAAGCAGTACGTTTATTTTTATTTTCACTTTCTTCACACAATTAAAGAGGTAAAGTGCATAAAATTATCATAAAATGTAACACCAAAAAATACACCTGCCTTGATTACATGAAATATATGGAAAAATTCACGACTTATTTGGGATATACTGGTGACACAAAAAGGTTCATTTTGTTAACATTACTACTGCATTAGGTATAATTAACTAATAATGAAAAATCATTCTTCAGTATTAATCTAATGTTAATTTTTAACATTAGATACTATTATAAACTAATACTAATTTTAACATTTTTAAGTTATATAAATAAAACAAGCTAACTAGTTAAAGCATCATGAACAATAGCACTTTATTTTTTCTAAAAAAAAAAAATAACATTAACCTTTAAAGATTAAGAAAATATATTAGAAACTTGTTAGCAGCATTACATACATTTTTAACATTTTAAGCTTTATAAATAAAAATTCAATCAATGAATAATGAACGAATACGAATTAACAATAAACAATAAATGAACATTAACAACATTAACCTAGATTAATAAATGGCATGTAAAAGGTTCATCGTTAATTTAAAAAAAAAATAATAATTTCTGCTCAATTAGAAAAAAAAAAGAAAACTGAAAAAAAAATGTTCACAGATTCTGACTTTTATGTGAGCTTCTGGAATCAATTCTGGTTTCTCTGTAAAGTCCAGAATTTACACTAAATAATTTTTTGGTCAAATAGTAAACGCTCTTGCTCACTGATAGTATAAACACTATCAATAACATATTTCTTTTTCACCTGAGCATGATATTACGCATGGGCATAACTTACTATTATTGCAGGTCTCAGTGCACATCTACTCGCGCTCGGTTGGCCTGCAGGGCTTGTGTCTGGATATGCCTGTGTCATCCACCTTCATAACAGCTGGATTCACCAAATGACGTTCTCGGTGCATTCAACACCTGCAGCCATCACATCCCTTATTACCAGAGCAATAAACCTGACAAAGACAAATAAAGCTAAAGGAACATAACATAAACCCAACAAACAGCAAACACATTACAAATTGGGGGAATCAAAGGGTTTTAACTCACAGTTGATGTTGGCAGAGGAGTTTTGAGACCTGGGATACACCATCCAATATCCTGTGAGACCGAGACATGGATTTGGATGAGAGTAAAGCCCATGAAATTGTACGTCTGATGGTAGTTGTATATGCCACACCCATTCTCGCTTTCACACAATCACACACACACACACAAAAGATGAGGGGACCCTCCTAGTTACAGCTCTAATTTGGGCACAAGACTGCAGGTCTCAAGGGCTGATGATGGCGCAGCCCCACGCTGACGTCAAGACGCTCTTGAACTTGGGATTAATATCAAACCCTCACTGTGTTTGCGCTTGAGAAAGGGTGTGAGTTGAGCTCTGTAGAAATGTGTGCATTTGTTCCGGAATAATGTGATACATCGCATATGCATTAATGGCACTTCATGCAAGAGAGTGTAATTCCTGTGATGTTATCCAGACTCTAACTCTAGAAACCACTCAGAACACTTTAGCAACCACCTAGAAACTACCCACAATGTTCTAGCAGCTCCCTATAAACAATGCAGAACCTCAGCAACTATCCACAACATTCTATAAGAACTTCCTAGAAAACAATCAGAACACATTAGCAACCACCCACAACAATCTAGCATTCTACCATTCTAACCTCTCCGAACCACAGAAGCTTAGCAACCCCCTAGAAACCACCAACAACATTCTAACAACCCCATAGAAACCACCCAGAACACTTTAGCAACCTCCAAGAACCAGCCACAATGTTCTAGTAACTTCCTAAAAATCACTCAGAACCTTAGCACCTCTAGTAGCTTCCCAGAAACTATGCAGAACCTCAGCAACTACCCACAACACTCTAGCAATGCCCTAGAAATCATCTGAAAATGTCAAAAATCTACTCTAATTCAATAGGACAATTTTACACATTCAAAACAACATTGAATTATATAACAAAATCAAAAATCGAATTTGTTATAGATAACATGGATATCTGCAGTGCTATTATTAAGGATACTTCCTGCAAGAGTGTGCAATTCCTGTGATGTTAGCCAGACTCTGCAGGTGAGAATTCGTCTGGAAGGCCAGTCTGCATACTGAAGTGGGGCGTAAGGAAATGTGAAGTGATTAGCATGAAAGTCAGACAGAGTGGGTCCAGTTGACTGTGTCCATACGGGTGTGTTTTATCCATTTTCATTGTTTCCTTAAAGATTTGCAATAAATATATTCCACAGATCGCAGGGTCCATCATCTGGACTGTTACTCAGAAAATCGTCAGTTCCAAGAGCGGAGCGGCATCCAAGTTAAGCATTCCTATCACACAGAACACAAAAGTGTTTTATTGCTTGAGCATGATCAGAACAAGAGAGAGCATATTTAAATGACGTGACCTTTATACATTCTTAATACAATTTATATTGTTTAAAAATTGCTATTGGATGAAGAACAAAAGTAAATAACTGCTCATTTCTCCTTGCCATAACTAATGCACAGTGTTCCAATATAACCAATGCAACTGATATATTGACAGTCATCATAATTTTGATTTATTTATAGCTGCAGTCCATGAGTTTTGCCTCTTTGTCGCCATCTCTGATTGAAAACCTGCAATTGCAGCTGTTTACGGAATGATCTTCCTTGCGTGGGTTGTGCGCCGGCACGGCTCCAGCGCGGATGAATCTAATGTTTTGAGGAGTATGTGTGGCAGTCAGTCACCAATCACAGATTCTAGCCTACGTCTTGGAATATATGACCCAAATAAGAATTTTCACCAGATATTGTCATCTGAAAAAGTAAGTAACAATCTGCCACGTTTGTTCTGACCAACTGGGGAAAAAAGCATTACAATAAATCGCGCTACCAATGGTGATTTAATCTAAAGATCGGTTAGCTCATATCACATCAAACCGTGCAAATTATTATTATTGTTATACTTTATTCTCAAATTATTAATGTTAACAACATCAGCATTGGTGACTATGAGTATAGTGTGTATTAGCGTGTAGATTTCAATTTCTGTACAGTCTAATCTCTAATTGTCATACCATTCGAATTTCATATTAAGAAATTCTTTTAACCCAAAAAGCAAATTATGCTCCCTTCGAACTGATTGTATTTAAAATATAAATCTTTGTAATCCCAGGTTATCTGTAATCAGAAGCACATTGAAAACTGGAATATAATTTAATTTCATTCACATGTGTTTCATAAACTCATAATCCTTTCTAGATTACAATCCGCCATAAAAATGATACATTTAATTATTCTAGCTGCTGTGAGAAAAGGCTATAAACGATCCACCACCTGCAGGATCCTCACATGCGATAGCCTAGTAGCCGGGACAACTTCTTTATGTTTACAGACGTGATGTAATGACGCGGCAGCATGCTCGAATTTCCCGCGAAAACCTACCCGTACCACTCAAATTAGAACACATTATTATAAGCTAACCGTTGTGAATCGGGCTAAAGTAAGGCGATAGTTTTGAACACTGGCTGGTTATGCACTTGCTCAAATATTGATTTCGGATATTTTTTAACCAAAAAAGTTAGACTGCAGCTTTAAATGTATTCTTTGGGAACACTTCGCAACACTTAACAGATCATTTTTAGTTCACCAAAAAATAAGATTTTAAGTTTAAAAAAAAAAACAACCTCAATTTTGGCCTGTTTGTCACACAAAACTATCATAGAAGCTTGTATTCTAGTACATACTACTATGCCTGTGTAATTTTAGAGGTTTTCAGTCAAAATCTCTTTAGTTATATGGAAAAAGACTAGCCTGGACATTCTGTCAAACATCTCTATATTGTGTTTCATAGCAGAAAAAAATATCACATGCATTTTAAACAATATGGGAGTGAGCAAATTTTGATAGAACACTTATTTTGGGTGAAATATTCAAAGTATGACAGCAGTCATTCACAGTTTGGGTTGAGCGATTATGTGATATTGTCTAAAATTACAATAATTGTGCTCTAACTGGAAATTGTGTGTCTAATAATGAATGACTGAGGTTTATGCATTTTCAGAAATTCACCCTGTTATTTAAATAGCATGATTGGTATTGTTTCCCCAAGCTTTAAGTTGTTTTTCACATTAGCATGGCTACTGACATCTAGGCTTGTGGAAAAGTTTGAGCTGCTGATTAATATCCAAGCTTTTTATCAATGCAAGCTCATTTGAACTTTATAAAAAATGTATATGCAACAACAACAACAACAAAAAATCATATAATAGACTGTTCATTCTTCATTACAGCAGCTAGGCGAAATGATTTCCTTCAGGAAGTGTTTACTAAGAAAAATATACTGATGTTACCACATTTAGCCACAGTAAACAAACACATCATCATCTACCCCGCCGTTTTTATGGAGTGGCGGAAGAGTCTATTGCAAAAATTGCAGAGCTAGTCTATGGAATATCATTAAAGCTTTATTAAACAGATTACTCCTGGAAATAAGAAAAAGACATCTGGCTGGAAGCCATTTATAAAAGCAAAACTGAAAGAGTTTTATGTATAGTTTAATCAAACACACATATGGTCTACATACAAACGCACACACTGAATCCTCTCAGGGTCATTTCCTGTATCGATTTAAATCTGCACGCGTGGACATGACCTCTCCTGCGGCTCTCCTAATGAAGGATGAAAAAACAGGCAGGAAATTATTTTTCTGATTGAAAATGTTTGGAATTTTTCACCACCCTCGCAATATTAATATGAATTAGTGCGGCGACACTAAATTAACGTGAATATGCAATTTTTGCTACCCATAAACGTCCATCATTCCTGTGGTAGACCCTGTAACCTTGACTTGTAAACAGGCGAAAAAAAAAAGCTTCGCTCAACTAAAAGCCGTCCTGATTCTAAATTGAAGGGCATTTCTATGCACAAGCAGTGTAACCCGGGGGTCATTCTATTTGGATTTCTTTAAAGAGCTGTCAGCATGTGAGGAAATGCATTTCCTTTTTTAATGGATCATATCTGCAGTCTAAAATATATGTGTCCTTCTCCACTTTAACTTTTAACCTTTATGAGACATGCAACAGGCCTGGGATTTTAAATTTAGTTTCAACGTCAAGTTTTGCCTGCAGTGGCATTTTTCCCATGATTCACTGAGCCAGCAGCCCTTGGTGCCAATGCCAATTATAATGACTCATTCTGTCATCATTTACTCACCCTCGTGTCATTCCAAACTTGCATGACTTTCTTCATTTGGAACACAAGAGACTTTTGGGGAAAAAGAAAAAAAGGCATTTTTAAAATATCTTTTTTTGTGTGTGTTCCACAGAAGAAAGAAAGTCATACAGGTTTGGAATGACATGAGTGTGGTTCATTTTTGGGTGGACTATCCCTTTAATCACTGGATGAATTAAAGTTTTGTTGTCCTTTACGTTTTTAAAGGAATAAGAACACTAGATATTACATCTGTCCATATGCGAGTGATTACACAAAAACAGCAACTGAAAAGTAAAACAAAAAGCCCTGATATCCTCCTATATTCCATCCGGAGCAATTGCTCTGTTTATTATTGCAGGAAGTCACGCAATCAATGATGGGAAATATGAGCTGCTTCAGGGCTGCACTGTCCAATAACATAGTACATAGGCCTAATAAGGAACCGTCATTGTGATCTGTGTTTATGTGAGTCCGGAGATCAGGAGTTCTTGGGTCATGAAGCATCTGATGAACAAGACTTAACTGTTCCACAGCCACATGATTGAAAAGACCCGTTATTCACGATTCATGAATCCAAAAAAAGGTATTATTGAGATACTTTCACATCAATATACTGAAAATAAATTGGTGTAGGATACTTTGAAACAATTTTCACTCAAAAATCACTAGTAAATTATACAAATAATAAATAACAAAGAAACACACTGAATTAACTGTGATATTTTAAAGTGCTGAAATTGAAATTGTGTTTTCTTGTAAAACATATTCCAATAACCTTGAAATTTGCAATTTCAAAAAATATTTGTAGCTTTTCATATATATATATTTTTTTTAATTTTACCATGAAATATTAGTTTAAAAACCATTCTGATGGTACACTGACTTCTTATTAGGCGAATGGCTTCTGTTTCTTTCAAAATTCTGCAAAAGAGCGGATTGCTTTATGGCAGCAACAAATGCACATATACAGCAATTACGGTAACATATTTATGACAGTGAGTTCCATTCAATTAACTATAGGGGGCTCCAAAGTCGCAAAAATACACAAAACTACATACAGTTGCTAGGAGTAAGACTATCTCTTCCTCTTCCTCTTTTGAGAAAGTGCTTTTGTATTGCACAGGTGGCAGTAGTTAACAGGAGGGGTGAGCTGATCTGCTTTTACACACTCTTTCTGTTTGTCTTTCTGCCTTTCACCTCGTCTACACCGCTAGTGATGCAACAAACTACACACTTCCATTATAATCAGTTGAGCTTTTTACCAAAATGCATGCTGGAGACTTTAAAACCCTTAAGACCATTGTTCAATATGAAACTGACATTGGCTACTTTATCTTATATGCTTGTTATACAGCACGCCATTAAGTAGCAACAGAAATGATAAAACCTACTACTTCGGACAACTGTGTAAGTGATTGCCCTTCAAGCAGGTGTTGTGCTGATGATTTGCACAGACAGGGGAACACTGGTTACTCTGTCCGTCAGGAAAACAGTGGCACTGAACATCAGCGGCAGGAGTGTTAAAGCTATTAGGTCAGTGTGTTTGAGAGGGGGTAAAGCAGGACTAACGTTATTCTAACAGTCCTCTAGTCATTAGCACTCTGTGGGGAAACCAGCGGGGGAGCGTTTCACAAGACCAACCTCAGCACAGACACCTCAACTCGTACCCAGCAAGAGACAGAGATGGCGGTCTGACCAGTGGCCCATGGATCTCTGTGTGAGAACAGGTCAGGCTTTGGTGAGAGTCAATGGAAATTCCAGTTGATTGTCATCTGGTAAAGACAGAAACACACAGATGTACATACATCATTCTGAGGTTTCGAGTCCTATGGCTGTTTATGGGTTTAAAAGACAGCAAAAACTGAAAAATAAACTTTAAATAAATGCTAAATAAATATCCAGTGTTGATGAGCAAATCATTGATAGTATTTTGAAGGAATAATTCATCCAAACATTAAATGATTGCAAATCGTTATACTCGCCCCATTCCAAACCTGTATGTTTTTTTTTTCCCCTATGAAGCAAAAGGAGGAATTTTGAAGAATAATGTCTCTATTTTTTTCAAACACACTGTAAAATTAGCTATATTCAAAGTCTTTTAAAATCAGAACAGAAATTTAGCAATTTGCTGAAAATTCAGAAAAATCCTCTGGCTAAGCTCTGACATTTTATTTACAGCCATGTTTAAAATAAAGTAAAATTAAATTAAATAAAATTAAAAATTAAAAATTAAATTAACTCTTAAATGTCTTTGAAAAACCTTTTTTGATACTTGGAATATTTTTAATATGGATTGTATTTACTAACTTTATTGTGTTTATTGTCCTTGTTGTCAGTGTTGATCACTATGAACTGTCACATAATTTAAAAATTAATTGCATTTTCAATGGATAAAATAAGCAGCATAGAGGTTTCTAATGACATGTGAGTCAGTGAATGATGACAGAATTTTCATTTTTGGCTGAACTATTCCTTTACTGATTAAATGTTACAGACCATTAACTTTCATGAAGAAGTCATTGATATTAAATGTTGTTATAATGCTGCTCATTTAGTCTGCATTCATACCAGGCGTATGTTAAATAAACACTACAGGTTAAAGTCTATTCCAGAACATTGCTCCCGCAGCATCTGGAATGCTCAGTCAGATAGGTTTCAGTCATTTACGGGAGGGCAAAATGAGCTCAAGCACAATGGTGCCTGTCTCCTGAACCACAAGCACCCTGGACAGAACGTTTCCCTGACATTGACCATTCTACTCACTTCCTGCACGTATGCATGTTTTCATCCGTCACGCCTGGGCCCTGCCACCAACATCTGCAGTCCTGCGGGAGCTGCAACCACAATATAAACCTTTTTGGAGCACAGATCTCTGGGGACGGGCTACACTTTTGTCCATCAGACCCAGTTTCCTGAGGAGAAATCTTGAGCCCGGCCACTGAAACCCAATCTAAGTGTGGACGAAGTACAGAGAGCCTCCACCTTCTCTCCCATGAGACACTTTTTCACTGGGCTTTATCCAGACGTCAACATTCAAAATGGCTCTTAACCTTTTGAGAATGAGAAAGGAGAAACCTCATCACAAAACAAAAGCCTATGGTGCACATCAGAATAGGGCGATTCTTCATTTTGGGGTAATTTTGACTACGTGAAGTCTAAAAATGTCAATTTTTCAAATCTTTGAAAAAAAAAAAAAGGTTTTCAAACTATTTTTCCTGCATGTTAAAACATTAATTGCATTATCAAAGAGTAATAAATAAATAAATAAAGGTAAAAGCTTATGGCCATGATAAAATAAAATAAAATAAAATAAAATAAAATAAAATAAAATAAAATAAAATAAAATAAAATAAAATAAAATAAAATAAAATAAAATAAAATAAAATAAAATAAAATAAAATAAAATAAAATAAAATAAAAAACAACCCCGTCAACCACCACAAAATAACTCATTTAGAAAATAAATATAATAAAAAAAGGTTTGTTTTTTAACTGGCAAAAGGCCTAAAATATAACAATAAAAATGATTGACCAGTGATGATACAAGCACAAAACTCAACTTATTTAAGCTCAGTGGACTTACATACAATAATATCACTAAGTAACACTAATGCCAAAGCCATACTAAGAAAATACCATGGCAGCAAATAGAAATATACAAAATGTCTAGTGGAGACGACCTTTCCAAACATAGAAATGCTGTAATAGCTAGAACCAAGATAATATACAACATATAAACATCTTAAAACAGAGCCGCCAACCAGCTGCAGGTCAGAAGCTTCACAGATCAAAGCACTCTGGGAAAAAGATCAAGGAGTCACACCTATATGAACGTCAAAATATGTACCAATATTCAGCCCTAAAACCCTTTAAACTAGAAAAGTTACTCAAGGCATCGAAAGAAACCAAAAGTCAGAAATATTATCATGCAGACAGACTATTGGCAGCCGGCTCATGTTCACATACAGACAGTGCGTCTTCAGAGTTGGTGGGATGGGAATAGCTCTGTCACACTAGTGAGAATATACAACCTAGTTTAGGTTACTGGCGCTAAGACCAGTCTGCCTAGTAATAAGATCCAGCAATAACACATCTAGTTAGATAAGTACTGATAATGATGGACATATGTACTATTGTTATAGACAACGACATGAAATAGCAAGGGCAAGTACATATACAGTAATTACAGCAATAACATTTTGGTCCATATTGCATTAGTACACTAGTG